>NW_010301031.1:0-22263 GCF_000700745.2 Antrostomus carolinensis | reverse complement strand
GGGGGTGCAGGGGGGAGGATGGGGAGGGGGGGGAAACAAGAGTTACAGAGCCAAGAAAATAGTAGCGGATGACTGAATTAACTAGAGAGAAAAAGCCCAGGATATATAAAACATGGACACTGAAAAATAAAATAAGGGAGGGGGGATGGTACAGCAAGTAAAACATGGCAAAATTTACATATGGATGAAAAGTAAAATTGGAAATAAAAAATAAATCATGCCAAAAAGCAGTTCAAGGCAGAACCACACTGAAACAAACATTTGCTTATGGTCTTCATGTACTATAGATAATATATCAGAATTTCTTTTTTTTTTTAATCAACCATTAGACTTTTTTTTTTTGCACTCCTAAAATTCTACTTTGTCTTGTATACAGATTCCAATAAGAACACTGCACAATTAGCACAAGGGGTCCACGGAAAATTGTCCTTGCTTGCCAGCGATCCTGCCCACAACACAAAAAAAGAGAAAAAAAAAAGGAAAAAAAAAAATAAGGAAAGGGTCTGCCGCATGGTACTGTGCCAGTTCCATCTGCTTTTGCCAGCTTGAAAAGTAGGAAACCAAAATTCCCTTCCAGGAGCGTGTGTCTCTCTCTTTCCTTGACGATCTGTCCCTTGTGTTTGTACAAAAAAATTCAGTCTCTCTATTTTTTTTTTTTTGTTAAACACAAGAATCCTTCTTCCTGTTCACATGCCATTTCCATTCTGTCTCCATAGTTGCGAGTTGGTTGTTTTTGGGTTGGTTTTTTTATTTTTTTTAAACCTTCCTCCCCCCAACATCCACTAAGACCTGCCTCCAAGTTCTTGCATAGTTGAAGTATATATGCCGTACTTAGCTTTCTGAGTGTGAATTTCTGACTGTGACAAGAGTATGAGTTGTAACCATGTTAACAAATAACCAGAGTGGTTCTAGAAACCATTTTTATAAAGTCTACCTATGTTAAGAATTTAATATTGGTGTACATTTATATTAACAGAATATTTACAGTTTGTTTTCTTTGTTTTTTTTTTTTTTGTTTAAAACAAGAAGTCAAAAAAAATTCCTCTTAAATTTCTGCATAATATAATAAGGCAAAAAACAAACAGTTTTGTACATTATTATTATTATTAATATTTTAATATATATCTGTAACTTCGGTTCCAAAGTACCAAGGTAAGTGATCAATTGGCCTCAGAAGGGAACCTCACAGTGGACTGTAAAACTACAGTATTTCCATAAATAATACTTTTAAGAAACCCTGGGTATTTTTTTCTTAAGGATCTGAGGCCTTTAAAATGCAAATTTAACTAAAAACAAAAGCAAAATTTCTTCTTTTTTTTTTAAGTGAATAAAGAGCACAAAATTAAAAAAAATACAAATCCATTAAAAATGTTTCTCACATTTGGGAAAAAATGTACAAACTTGATATTTTTAACTCATTTTTTTTTTTAGCACAGAAACAAAAAACAAAACCAAAAATCAATACCTATATATTAAATTCCCATTCTCAGCAACCTTCTTGTTGGAAAGTCTGCATCCCCAACCCCGTTTTTTTATGGAAATGTGCTTAACTTCTACAAATTTTACATTTAAAAAAAAAAAAGTTTACAGCAGTGCATTTTGTAAAAGGTTTGTTTTTTGTTTTTTTTTTTCCTCTGTTTTTTTTTCTTTTTTCGTTTGTTTGTTTGTTTTATGTACAGGCATGTTTAAAATTCGATGTTGGGGACTATCGTGCCTCTACTTCTTTGGGGTTCCTAGAGGGGGAATAGTCCCTGGACTCTGAGTTTGTGAGTGGAGTAGTCCTGCGTGGGGAGGCAGGTCTGGTGCTGCTCGCTGGTACGAGAGGCGGCGGGGCGCTCAGCGCTGCAGTTGGTGGGTTCCTATTTAAAATCCCATTGTGCATGGCAGTGGATGGACTCAGTCTGGGGTAATGCATCCCGCTTAAATGAGGCATGAAGGATGGCACGTGTGCCAGGTGACTTTCGATGGGGGATGAGTGCAAGTGGTGCATTCTGGCACGCTCAAGTTCTTCCCGTAAGTGCAAGCGCTCTCTTTCCTCCACTTGCCGCAACCGCTCCTGCTCTCGGCGGGCTTCAAGAAGGTTTTCATGGTTATAGTCATGTGGCTCCCTGTCTCTATAAGAACGCTCATGGTCGTAAAACCCAGAGGTGGTAGGGAACCTATGGATAGGATCTGTCCGGAGCTGGAAGTCCATTCGACGGTGCAGGTCTAAGCTCCGGTAGGCATCTCGCAATGGATCCCTCATTGGGTCCCAAGAAAATCCAGGATGTGGCAGCCTCTCTCTTCCTGACAAAGGATTCATGCCCATGAGCGGGGTCATCATTCTGCTGCGGTCCAGAACATTCATGTTGTTCATCTGATGCACGCTGCCCATGGAGATGGGCATAGAGGCAGCCATTGAGTGAGGCAATGATAATCCATGCAAAGTAGGTGGTGGGGGATGCTCCACTGATCGGGAGTGCTGTGAAGGCTCAGACCCTACCACCAGCACGTCACTGTCTTCCTTCCTCTCCTCTTTGACTTTGATGTCATTCTTAATCTTCTGGAGGTCGCTGGGAAGCTCTGTCTTTCTCTCCATGTCCTTGCTCATTAGATTAGTGAGCTTCAAGCTCTCACTTAGTGCAGGTTTGCTGTATGGGGATACAGACTGGATTACTGGCTTTGTGTTGTCCTCAGAGGGTCTCTTATCATGGCTTGGAGTTTCCTTCACTGGGGAACGGCTCTCTTTAATCTTGTGTTCTGCGATGGGCGGCTCTCTCAGCCGGTCAGGGTGCTCTCGCTCGGGTTCTTTGGACCTTTCCCTTTCACTGAGGCTAACCTGCCTGATGGGATCGCTGGAGGTTTGGCTGTTGCTGCGGATGAGATTGCTTATCTGATGTGTCACTGGAGCCGATGCCGGTGAGGATCTGTTTGAATGTCTGTTTTTATCCATGAGGTCTCTGCAAAAAGAGAGAGCATACATCCTTGTGTTTGTGTGAACAAGCATACATGTGATGCTGGACATGCACAGTGCTGTATCTAGCTGTGTAATTCCAGATTGCTCAGAAAATTATTTGGAAAGTTCTGCCAGCATCAGCTATAGCTGTGATGCTACACTAAAATAAATATATGTGCTACCTTCCTTTACATACTCTACAGAAAAAAATGCTGAATGTCCACAAATTTGGGGACTGAACTGGGGATGCATTTGAAAGAACAGCTTATTCACCTTAAGAGAACAGCCACTTCGCTGAGAAATGCAGGGAAACAACTCTTGGCAGCTCTTTTTAAAAAGAAAGATGCTTATTTTGTGTTTATATATACATCCTGCTGCCAGACAATGATTTTCTTGGCTGTAACACTCTTAACTCAGGTTCCTTTCCTAAAATATGGATCTGGGCATACAAAACAGAAGCCTACAGAAATGAATGCAGGTCCTTCACAAGACAGCCTTGTCAACTGCAAGCAGCCACAGCCTGATGTTTGTTTTCCTATGGAGCTGCAGGATAGTTTTTGTTGTTGGCAGTTTTGGCAGGTAAGCCAGGTGCTTAAGGAAAAAAATTCCTTGAATAGGCCATGAAACTGAGTGATTTACCTCTGTTTCAAGAGGACCTGCTATGAGGAACAAGGGGTTTGATGACAATATCCACAGTTTAGAAAGAGCAGCATGAGTATAGGGTTTACATTTCTAACTGCACCTCTATCTCTGAGCAAGGCAATTAGTCACAGTTACTCCCCCCTCTTTAAGAGGGGAATAAATAATGCTCACCTTTTAAAAGCACTTGTCTCTAAATGAGAGACACTTTAAATGCAAAGTATGATGGTGTGATTGAGAGAACTGCATTATGCAGCTGAGAGGCTCACTGATGCCTAAGTTTTATGCTGGGTTTCCTTTCAAGGGCTGTAAGATCTGAGTGCTGAAAGCTGGAGGTGTTTTGGGGAGTTCTGTGAGTGTTTATCCCTTATGATTACATTGCTAACACAGATTTCTTCCTCTGCAGTAGTTCTGATTCCTGGTCAAGGATGTGGTTTATTAAAACCGTGTCCAAACAGGGATGCTGTGGACAGCTTAAGCTGAATTAATAGAAATGTAATAGAGATGTTAACCCCTGTGTGAACGCTCTTGAAAGTAAAGTAACCTTGGTTTGAAAATGGATTACACTAAAGCCAAGAAGGGAACTTCCATCTGAATGACTATCCATGCAAGGGTGTCAGACAACTTCACATTTAAAGCAAGATGATTTTCAGCCTACTGCTTCCATATAATCTTGCTCACAGGCACTGCCTGAAGAGCTCATTAAAAGCACTCCAGGCAAACTAGGAACCCCCTATCACTAGTCAAATATACTCATCTAAGGCTTGCAGGCTGCTATTGCCTACAAAGAAGTAGCCTGTTGGAGACAACCAGGCTCTGAAATACAAAGGGCTTTACCGCTTCAAAATCATATAACTGGAAGCTAATGAAGTAACTATAGCCCAGGTGATACAAGTCCTGTCATTGTTAATAAGGGTTTGTCTACAATGCAATTTTTTAAAATCAGTTTTGCTAATGGATTCATGCTCCAGATACAGGCATTTGCATTTTTATCTCGTTAATGTCCAGCTAACATTTGAATTCATCAGCATATCTGTACATTAATGAGAACTATGACTGTCTCCAAAGGACCCATCACAGAATATACAACAATCCTAAAGCAGCTGCATTGGAAACAGCCAAGTATACCCTGAAAACAGAGCAACACGCTCATTTCCTCAGCCTGGTGCTATTAACCTACTAGCAGGGGCTGGCTTGCCATATTTCCACAGAGGAGAAATCCCAAAAGGCAAAGACCTTTTTTTGTGTTGCTAGTACTTGTTCTTATCTGAAGGAGAGGCCATCAGCTGCTTCAAAGGCACGCAACATTTTGCTCTTAAGATGATTTTAAGATCAGAAAAATTAGAAAAAATATAGAAGAAAAAGAGGCCTAGAATAAAGTACTCAAAAGCACAGGCTGCTTACCTCTCTTTGTCTCTGTCATCTTTACTCAGAGAAAGATCCCTCTTCTCGGGCTCTCGCTCCCGCTCTCTGTCTCTGTCATGGTTTGTCACTGAGGAGCTTCGCTCAGAATCGGTGGGTTTGGGCCACTGTGGAGGTGTTGGGAAGGACGGTGGGGTCCGATGGAGCCTATTCCATGGCTCATGGGGATTATTGAAATTCTGCAGGTTTGGGCTGTCTTTGTGAGTAAAAATGTTGTTGTGAGCTAGAATAACGGCAGGGAGAGGGAAGTTAAAAGTAATTCAAACTAAACAATTACATACACATTTTGCACAATGCTAATCAAAACCAGAACTGTCCTTTCAAGACTTTTTAATGTGGAGCTAACAGTGAGGGGGAGCTCCTAGCAGGTGGACACAGATACCTACAACACTGGGTGTAAGATCCACCAGCTCTTTTAGGACTACTGGCAGAGGAAGCTTTAACTACACATCTGAGTAACTCAGAGATGACTGAAAATGCCCAGCTCCTCTTCTCCCCCCACCCTGGCAAGGGTTCTAGCACAAAAGCAATATTCTTCCTCAGCTCCCCTCACTGGCAGAAACTCATTTGTGGATAGTTACAAGCAATCAGCTGCCTACAGCTGAGGATTCAGGGACTTTTTTGTTAAAGAAAGTGGTATGTGTGTGTGTATAAAAACAGAACTTGGCTGTAGGCTTTTTAGAACAGTCACTTGATTTTCCTCCATCAATCTTAAACTATTCCTGTTGCACCACGAGATGCAAAAGCATGCTCTCTTTATGTGTGGCTCTCAAGCAAGTTTCACCTACAGGTAATATGTTTTTGAAGTAAAATCATTTTATACAGGTAATTTTAACTTCAGACAATGGTTACAGAGGGAGTCTACACACTAATTTAGGAAAATTATCAATAGCTGTTCCACTGCACATCTTCGCCGTTGAAGGGTGGTACTTTAGATGCCCATAGAGACCCAGAGCTCAGTGGGGTCTTGCAGCTCTAGCACCTCTAGGAGCACGCAAAGTACCAACCTTCAGCAGTGAGGAGACACCGAGCACAGCTAGTGATGTCTGTGACACGCAGAAAAGCTCCCACCGCAGAGACCTGGAAATCTTAGGTGCAGTGTTTTCAGATAGGAGAATGGAGGTTAGGAATTACTTTAAAAACTACCACCAGCTGCTGTAAATATTAGCATGTGGCTTTTCTGGAAGGGATGTTTGTCTGCAGTAACCCAGCCAGTACTTACTCAGAGCATGACTGCCTAATCCTCCAAAGGCATTGCTGCCTAAGTTCCCAAGGCCGCTGAAGGTGCTTGACCTGCTAAATGGATCTGGAAAGGCAAACAGGGATTTAGCAGGCATTTAGCCAAGAATGTTGGAGAATGAAATGCACCCCTCCCCTTCTTAACGGTCTGAATCCAAGCAGGATTAAGCCAGACTTTAAGCTGATCCTTCTCATTGCAAGGTTCTTTGCACAGAAAATTCCCATCACGTTAAAATGGAGAAGGGATTCAGTGCTCACCCTGCAAACAGGTGCTGTAATAAACTTTTGTATGCCAGTCAGAAGGGAGCTAGAAATTAGGGTCTAATAGCTGAAATTAGGGTTGCTGCTGCTGAGCTGTAACTCTCCTTCCTTACACTTCTACTAATAGTAGAAGGATTGCAACTGCCTTGAAAGAAGAACCTCAGCAGGCTCCTTGGTCAGCATACTGAGGGAATGCATCGTTTCACTCTTGTTTCTGTACACAACTTGCTGCCCTCTCTGTAACAGTGCATAGAGACAGTCCTAAACTGCCTGCTATGGACATCCATCCTCACACCAACTTTGGCCTCTTTGTGCCAAAATCCTCTCCCATAAATGCTTCCTTGATCCCAGTGGTGGTGAAAATGATAGGGCAGTCTTAGGAGCTACTGTGACAAAGGGATGGAGGTTTGTATCCTTTGGGGCAAAAGATGAATCTTGCCTTTCCCAGTCAAGTGTCTGACTACTTGGCCACTGGCACTTGTCTTTTACAAAAAGTCCTGCCTCCCCCCCCAGCCCCTTCTTTTCCCCCTTATTAAAGGCACTCATCATCAGAAGATGTTCCTCTCTGAGCAGATAGCCCAACTCAGGTTTCTGCACTCCAGAGATGACTGTGGGTTAAACTGTACCAGTGTACTTGTTTTCTTTCCTCCTGGTCATCCCTAAATAACTCCTCCTTCTGCCCACTGGCTTTCTGACTGTCCCTTCGAAGTCTTCACCTTGCTGTGTTACAGGAGGTGTGCTGCTCTTCACTTCCTCACAGATATTCTTATATTTAAAATATCAAGGAAAATAGCACAAATGGCTTGCATCTTTAAGCTAACAGCTATTTGCTTCTTTACTTATTTTTAGATAGCTGTTCTTGCCATTCCCCTTTGATATTAAGTAGCTGAGTGACTCTGTAGAGATATTGTTAATTTTGACAGAATGTTCAGGAATTGATGTAAATCTGGGTATCTGTAACAGAATAAAAGTCTACTAGGTCATGTGGCATGCCACATTTACTGATTGGATGAGTGTTACTAAAACATTAATCAACAGAGCTTGAACTTTAATTGGCAATGAGCTGCTTGTGAGCTTCTAAAATGAGGAAATTTGAGAAAATCAGGCTCTACTTACTGCCAATTAGGAAACTGAAAGGCTGGCAAGATGTGCAGAACAGCTATTTGCCAGGAACTGTTAACTGAACTCTGTCCAAGAACCTAGCCAAGAACTTTCACAGGTGGGAAACAGTACGGGAGGAGCCCATTTTAAGCAGTGGCTTGTTTGAGGTGCCTTTGCACAGATTTCCCCCATTTGCTTGGGCACATTCAGTCGCACAGAAGGGCTCTATAGGTCACATCTGAGCTGCTGTGCAGTGTCCTGCTGTGACAGACTTGCCTGCTCTGCAATGCCCTCTTCTCTTGCAGAAGAGGTTCTGCTAATCCTCTCCTTTGGAGGACAGCAGAGACTGGCGTGGGTGGGAGGACTTCCTAGCTACCTTCTGCTTCCTGAGACAGTTTAAGCCTCTCCCTCCCCTAGTGCTACAGTGCCTCAGGGCAGGACCACACAGGAGAGCCAGGAATGGGTCAGAGGTATAAAGGTGAAGGCAGGGTTTACTTACACTTACCTGCCAAGTGGTTAGTAGGCAGGAAACTGCTGTGATGAGGTGAAGGACCAAAAGGTGTCGTGGCTGGGTGTGTCGCACCTGTGAGAACAAGGTCCCTGTTTAGTTCAGTGGCAAATGACTGCTTGCATACACAGAGGTCCTGGCCATCACATTCAAGAACCAGATGCAAAGGCACAGGCCGGATTTAAACACAGCAAAGGCAGGGGAAGACCCCAAACACCAGCCGAGCAAGCTTCGGGCAGGATTTCTCTGAGTGCCCCTAAAGGACTCTCTAGGCACTAGGAGGCAGGAGGAGACCTTGCACTGAGCTGCTGCTCACCTGTAGTAAGGAGGAAGTAATTCTGTCTGGCATTCTCAGTCATTACTCTGTGTTTACATTAAAAAGGGTCAGCCCAGGTTATGGGCCCAGACAGAGGGTGCTCAGAAGTGACTGATTAGAGTCTATATGAAACACTAATTAATGACAGGCACGCAGGGAACATCAATCATGCCCCTCCCATGAGAGCTCCATTCTATGCTCTCACATCTGTCTCTGCATCCACAGGCTGCCCTCGTGGTGTTTTTTCCCTTTCCTAGACACTGCTCATTGCCACAGTGCCACGCTACCTCACGGGAAAAGAGCAACACTGCTGAGCATGCTGGACTATATGAGCTTGAGCAAAGGGCAAGATCGGGCTGAAACAAGCTGGTCACCCCTGCAATTCAAGGTGGACCAGGCTAATGCAGAAAATTCTGCTCTCATTTTAGAAAAGAAAATGAGAGATTTGCTTCCTTTGCAGGCAGACACACGTGAACCTGAACGGGCTTGCAACTGCAGTGTGACAAGCACTGGTGTCACCTGCCGCTGGGATACGTGGTTTTTGGAGGAAGATTAACTCCTGTGTATCCTGCAAATGGCAGCGTGTTTGGGCAATCTCATGGGCCTGGCTTTTGCCCCCTAAGATTAGTACAGATGATTTTCAGGATGCACCTGAAATCATCCTTTGAGTATTTATGTTTCTGATGTGTGTGACAAAATGTTTTTCTGGCTCCAGTATTACACCAACAAGACCAGCCCTCTCCAGCTGTTTAGACTGTAAATGTCCTTTCCGTGCCTCGTCCCTGCCAATGCTTCCACGACTGCAGACAGCAGAATTAGTAACTATCATAACTTTCAGATGCTGCCTGGATGCAAACACAACTTCTGCCTCCCTTGCAGAAAGCAAGACCTGCCATACCTGTGCTTTAACTGTCTCATTTTGTTAGCAACTAGTAGTTCCGCACAATAACAGAAGCAGCACTTTCCTGAGGACGTGTTAAGTCACGTGCAAAACAGACCAACACCTAAGTAAAGCTTTTCAGTGCTCTTGCCTCATATGTTTTGTTGGTAAAAAGTTAACTTCCCTTAATCCTGGGAAGAGTAACAGGTCAACTCCAGCACACAACAGCAGCCACACTGGGCAGGAACACGGGCTCTTCACTAACAGCTTGCTTACCCAGTCACAGCTTTCTCAAGTGGTAACTTTCTATTACAGAAAAGAGGATTATGATCCTTCTCCTCCCACCTGGCGCTCCTGTCACCTTCACCACAAAGACTTCTGCCTTGTCTGTGGCCTGCACAAATGATTCCCACCAGTGGCAGATGTGCTCTGGCAAGTTCCTGCCCCTCACCTCCAAGCCACATCAAATGCACATTTAAACCATATATCATTAGAGCTGATAACACTATGGAAGGTCACAGCAAAAGTAGGGGGAAATGGAGGGAAGAAATCAGTATGCACAGGAGCAACAGCATCCCAAAGAAACCCCAAACAGCATTTTATGGAGGTGCTGGTCAGTCCCTGATCTGGTCTTCACTGGTGACAGAGCCCAACAACAGACTGTTGTTGTAAAATGCACTCATGTGTCCAGAACATGAGCAGAGTATAAAACTGGAGAGGGAGACGGCGCTGCATGTCCCTCGCCAGCTTGGGCACCACAAACCTAAGCAGCCAGAAAATGAGTTGAGGAAACTAAGAGAGACCACGGCAATGAGACCTGGAGTTATCTATAAACATTCTGACTGCCCCAATGCTTCAAGACGGATGGAGACTGTCATCTTTTTAATCCTTTAAGATTTCAGAAGGTGTATAATGGATGGGAGCTTTCTTCAAAGGAGACGGCTTACAAACTCAACTACATGGGCTGATAATAAAAAATCCTCCGGAGAAAGCCAGGAGCGGCATTGCAGGCTGTCAGGTAGTTATTAAATATAGTGTCTGCCAGGCAGCTGAACATCCGTCCCGAAGACAGGTGGCCCTAAGATAACTTATGTCTCTCGCAGTAACTAGGCAATGCAGCAGAATCAATGATTCACATCAACTGCACGCTTGTTCGATAAGGTGAAAAGAATGCCTCGGATATTGCAGAGTAAAAGATTTATTCACCTATATATTACTGCTGCAATGTTTGTTCACTTTGACAGCACTCTTTACCTAGATTTACCGTGTGATGGCTCTTGTGATTAATATACTCACAGACAACTTGCTGTAAGACTGTTTATCTCTACTGAAAGTTTTCTATTAATTTGCCTTCTTTAATGTATCTATTCCATACGATTTCCCCTCTTGCTTTTATGAATGGAGAAGCAAGCTATGCTTGTGTCTTTAAGGGAAAAAGCTCAAGATACCAACTTGACTGGTGCCTTTATGCCTGGTAGGGTAAACTCTGCCCAATATAGCCTCCAGTAGCAAAACCACACGTGAAACAAGATTTTTTGTAATGACAAAACAGGACAAACTGAAGACAGTGGTAAGGACACAGGTCCCAAAGGAGAAGAGTCAGAGGTTTGTAAATCAGCTGTGCTTATGCACCCAAGGAGATGCAATAAATATCTTGGCCTCCTATTACCAAAGTACCTTTACAGAGACCAAAATACATGGTATCATCCTACAGTGTACAGCTACTGTCAGCACTGATTACATGTACTGGAAACACGCATGTGCTGGTTAAGGATTTCCATCCACAGATAAGGACAGCAAGACAAACTGAACCACCAGTGGAGTTCCTGAGGGCTAACGGACATCTGCATATGAAACTCAGTTCTCACAGAGGTTTCAGCTTGATTCTCATTTGTTCCTTTTCTGTCACATTTGGGACAAAGTTCGTAACACTTCCAACCTCATTAATTTCAACAGGTTGAACCAAGGCTGAACCAGAACATGTCTGCACTGAGTTAGAATGGAAATGCAATACTGCACCATGAAACTAGAGTAAAGTTAGGAAAGAAAATTACATTAGTTGCCTATTAATTACATACAGAAGGCAGACTTTGGCATCTTAAAACACAGAAAGAAAATCTGAACAAGTCTAGGGGGGAAACTTAAGCCCTAGGAAGAGAACAAACCCAACATTTGGTACATGGAAATCAACAAGAATAGTATCAGTGACCTCAAAAACCAGAATGTCAGAATTGCAGTCTCCTACAGCTTGGAAAGTAATTGATCAATGTAAACTGTACTTAATTCTTTCTTTTTTTAAAATTCAATATACCATTTGAAGCCTTAGCGATTGCTGGACTTTATAACACATAGGGGGATTTTATATTTAAAATCCAAACACTTGACTTATACACCTTCTGTGATATTTTCAATGCTGTTACTGAAGTCTTCCTTTTACAAAACCCCCTTGTTTTCAGAAAGCAAACAGAAACTTGGCAAGTGGAAGAGCTGAGAAGAACAATATGGCAAATGTAAAAGCAAGGAAGAGACCGGGGCCACTTCCAATCCTGTGCAATGGGAACATTTTCATCAGGCCTGCTTCAATCTTTGAGGCATACATAGCTGTAGAGACACACATGACATACACTGACTGTTTGGGGTTTTTTTGCAATAAATGATGATCTCCTCTTACCTGTGGTAGAAAACAGAGGCCTGGCAAGATCCTGTGGATAATGGAAGCCTGGAAACACTCCAGGGGCAGGAGGTCTGCTGAACAGGTCAAGTTTACCACCTATCTCTAGCTTGTGGGGATCCAGCTGCATTTGCTGTCAAATGATATAAAAACAATCTCATTATACACTTCCTTTTTATGGGAGAAAAAGAGAGGGAGTTCAAGCTCACTCCTGCTTAGTCCTGCCAGGGAGAGTTAGGGAGAATGACAGCAGTGTCTCTGGTCACGTACTGCAGTCATGCTCTGACAGCATCTGTAAGGCCATTTCGCTCCACAGCCTCTCAGCTGCCTGCCTCATCCACATGGATAAGGTCTGAAGTGAGCGCTCAGCCCCTCAGCACACACAGTGGAGCGTGCAACGCGATACACTGAGCGCGCTGCACCCCAGGATCAGTCGGTGCTCTCAGCCTAACAAAAAATATTCTGCAGGCAGAAAGCTGCCAACAGAAGTCTTGAGAGCTGGGTGATGGACTCGTCTGTTTTGCTTCTCCAGTTTGGAAAGAGAGAGATGTTGCTAGACTATGCCCTTCCTGCTGCTAGTACAGCTCAGTGCCAGTCAAGGGGCGAAGGATAAAGAAAATGATGAAGCTCCTCTGGAGGCTGTTTTCATCCTTCCCCTATAGAAGTGAGCATGGTCAGAACTGCACCTAGGTCATATCAGCCTCTCAGTAGCTTATAAAAAAAAAATGGACACACCACTTGTAGAGGCACTAATTACAGTGCACCTACTTAACTACTGAGTAGTCTTCATTAATGGGACCAAAAAAGCTACAGCTGGAGCTATGAAAAAAGAAAAGGCTACAGAAGTCTGGTTATCAGTTATTCTGCCTGCCACAGGGAGCTCTGAGCCTGTTAACAGCACCTCGTGTACCTATGCCTTGTTACCTCTTGAGTTTTAAACCCCCTCCCTCTGCCCATCATCATGGCAGTGCAGAAAGTCCAACAACCTCTAACAGAGTAACTATCAATCTACTCGCCTGCTCTGTTTTGTAATGTTCTTCACTGTATCAGTCATTTCATTAGGAATGGGATAACACTCCATATTCTATAGGAGATACTTGTACAGAGGGAAATGACATTAAACATGTATGTTTTGTAAAAAAAGATGGATTTGGGGCACAATTACCCTCCCCCTCCCTTTCTTCTTCTCTTTCTGGCTGTGCACCAAGTATCTCCTGCTCATTTTGCTACCCTTCAACCCAACTCCTTTGCCCTCAGATAAACTTTATGTTTGCTAGGATAATGGTAAAGGATTGAAAGTGTTAGTTAATCAATACAGGAAAGCTTGAGAATCACCAACAGTAACTGCTTCCTGCTCATTGCTCACTAAAATATAATCTGTAAACCAAAAGACTTGGCTTTGTTCCAGAAACTGTCTGAATTACCTTTATCTTTTGCTGGTGATGGTAGATCTGCCAGGCGATCTGTACATGAACCGCACACCACTTCCCGGGTTTCTGCAATGGAAAACACAAGAATTTAGATTAATTTATACGTTAGCAATCTACATCAGATAGAATGTTTCATTTCCCTTACTGTCAAACAGGCAGCTAAGCAATAAGAAAAGCTGATTACTAAAACAGCACAATTGGTGATCAGCATTTTTTCTGTACTGCAGCAGATGACGTTTAAATTAAGAAAGAAACAAACAGGAAGAATGTGGGATGCGGGATATCTTCCTCATTTCATGGAGACCTGAGATTCCCTGCCTTGTTCTTTCCTACTTGCACTCCTCCCTTCATAAACCAAAATAATTGGTAGCAAAGAGCAGTGTGCCATGCTCAAGAGAAAGCAACTAATAGTTAACAGTTCTGTTTCTGAAAAGAGCCCTGTTCATTCATCCCTGCTGCACTGCAGGCTAAGTCATGCGTGGTTATTATGGCTACTTGCATTTGGGGAGGAAAAGGGAACAGACAAACAATCACCAGGGACTGGTGAAGTGCCACAGCTGAATGAATTACTGTTTCTCAGCAGAGCTGTGGTACTTACTGTAGGGTGCTTTTGTGGAACATCAGAAGCACAAATAAAACACACTGACCTAAGCCACCATGAATCTGATCACTGGTGAATGTCTGTCCATGTTCACAGTCATTTACTTCTGTGACCCTTATTTCATACTGTGAACTATTAGTGCACATAAATGGATGCAAAATAAGATTGGGATTCAAGAGCTAACGATGACATTTTGCTTTAAATAAAGGATGAGTGTGAAGTTTCCTACTGGACATGTTACATTTCAAAAATACATGCACAATATTGAGGAAGTGTGTGTATGTGTATATATATGTATATAAAATCCCCCACAAACCTTACTTACTCTTACTGGAGGCCTATAAGGGTCTGACACCTGTGGAAAAAGCAGAAATAAAACAATCAGTCTTTCTTAAACTAGCCAATATACAGAAAGGTGGGGAACTTACTTCCTCTGAACAAGCAGAAGCATTTAGAAAGCACTGTTCCAGAGAAGTCCCCTGTGACATGGGAAACCTAAAAGGCTTAAAGGAGGCTTAAAACTTCTCTTTCATTCCTTGCACTGAACTCAGCATAATTTTATGATAAACAAAGCAGCTTCATGCCAGCAACTGTACAGTGCCAGTGCTTTTCTGAACTTTCTAATCATTCTGAAATGGAGTGTGTAAAACTACTCTCCAAGCAACGCTTAGGGGAAAGACCTTGAAGGGGTTTCCTGCCCCATTTCCCTCTGACTTTGTTTAAAGAAGTCAATACATCTCTTTGTATTCCTGACTGGCAGAGGCTACTGTTGTCTCACCAGAAAAAGAAACTTCTGTCCTGACTGCTCGTTCAGAGTCTAGAAGGCCAATTTGCTCACCAGCTGCTCTCTTTTTTTTATGAGCAATCACTGTGTTCACTGTAAATCCAGATAAGCTAAAATGAAGGTAATACATTATTGCCTACCCCTGGAGTCTTCTGCAGCAGCGTATGGTGGACTGTGCCTGGTCTACCTGCTACATCAATAGGGTTTGAAGTCTGAAAGACAAGAATAGAGCGTGAATAATACTGTATCATACCAGCAGTACATTTAACATCTCTATCTGATCTTAACAGCATTAATTAGTCCATGTTTGTACTGTGTTTGGAACACGCATATTGATACATTAGTGCTAAATGTTATCTCTTACTGACAGCCAACAGCATTTAACCACCGCGTCATCTATTATTATTTAGCAGCAGTAACAGTATGACAGCAGCACCCCTAAGCCCCAATGAAATCACAACCCCATTGTGCTATGCAGTATGCAAGTGGATGGGAAGAGGCAGTCCCTGTCCCCCAAGCTTATTCTTTAGACAAAACAGGCAGGCAGTAGGAGAAAGAACAAGAGAGGTGGACTGACTCCCTCCATGTTTCAGGCAGCAGCCAGTACAGCAGTCAGGAACAGAACAACTCAAGCACCCTAGTCCCATATTCCACCTACTGGCCCATGGCCCCTCTCCGACTGGGGCTGGATAACACAATGGCTAAAAATGGCAACAGCCCATCTACTGGCTTCGACAAGGCAAAATGAGAAACCTCAGAAGGTGCTTGTGGGTCTTTTATACTTTGCATTGTTTATCCCATCATTTTCCAGCAAGAATTAAACACTTCATTGAATGAATCCCTGTTCCTCCTCCTCCTCCAGATCCCACCTGTTGCCCTGTCCTAGATGATCCCCAAGAACTCGTTCATCTTCTCACTCTGGCATTCATCCATCTCCCACTCCCAGAGCAACTGCACCTGGTGCCTCTGTGCAGCTGAGTGCAGAGGGGTTAAACCTCATTCCCCAAGAGATTATTTCACTCACATTTTAGGTCAAATTATAGTAGATTTCCAATAGTCAAACTGTACAAGGAATGAGTAAATTAATGGGTGTGGGAGGAAACATAGGTTTTAATTTGTCTAAGGCTACATAATGTAACTTCCAGGCTCATTAAAAAGAGAATTCTTGTGTGTGTGTGTATGTGCGTAGGTAAGTCAACAAACTCCCCAGGCAGATCTGTGCTCTCAGGGCCTGTCTGACAGCTGAGGTATATATAAGGTGGCAAATAAGTTACAGCTATCATACAGGCAAGAGCTTTAAGATCACAACATGTTAATAGCATGGTGTCATCCTGTCCCTTCATCCCCTGGAGAAAGATGTGAATGCTTCCTCCAGCAAAGTAAACTGAATACTTCTGACCTTTTCAAGTTCTTAGCTTGTGAGAAATGGCCTTCGGGAAACTCACTGAGAAGTTTACCGTCAGCCTGGATTTATGTGCAGTGGATTTACATGCACAGCTGTAGGCAACTGGCATGGGAAGGGGAAAAACAAAACCAAGACCTCTGCTTTGGAAAGCAAGTGCAGGATTCAGTGTGCCAAAACCGAATCATCAGGTCTGTAGTGATTATGAAGACTTTAGTCAAGCTGCCTGGGAGGGAGAGAGCATGGAAAAGTGGTGCAGTAACGACAACTAGAGTGGCTTTGCCCAGTAGTTCGGCTCTGTCTCCTCTAGGAAACTGGAAAATAATGTGCCAAAGTGGCAGATCAATTTTTTAACCTATTCCTCTTTTTTCTCGATGTTAGACTGCATGTGAATACAGCACTGTCCAGAGATCAAGTGATGTTAGTGATTAACCATGGCACCAGAGTGTGACCTTGCGCCGCTTAAACTCAAGCTAGCAAATGTTCTATGTATCTATCATTAAAATCAATTAACAGCTAGTTATAATACAGCACTAAGAACTGTTTAAAAATGTAAAGGGTCTGTGCTCGCTTTTTCTTTCTCGTTTCATAAGTGCTTCTCTTTGGCCTAATGGTATTTTACAGTGAGATGGTATCTAAAGTTCTGTAATGAGGATGAAAACCAGAAGAGCACGCTATCGGTGTATCAGAAGCTCCCCATTAACAGTAGCCTTATGGCAAAACTGAACCCTATCTTCACATTAGCAAAATTTTGCCAATTCCACCTTATTTGTGCAACTCTTTTTCTTGGAAATTCAAGTTCATGCCCTGACAACTTGGGGTCTGTAGGGACCCC
Source organism: Antrostomus carolinensis (assembly GCF_000700745.2). Classification (NCBI taxonomy): domain Eukaryota; kingdom Metazoa; phylum Chordata; class Aves; order Caprimulgiformes; family Caprimulgidae; genus Antrostomus; species Antrostomus carolinensis. The sequence goes on along the minus strand of NW_010301031.1, from coordinate 5,239 downwards.
CTGGCATCCCTTGCAAGAATAGCAACAATTAACACAGGTGGACAAACTCCATCAAGGGACAGCTACGTCCTGCTCCTCTTGCTCACTCTGCTTAGATGCAACTGCTCCTCCTCTACGCCTGTAGCCACTACATCCAGAACTCTTACTGAGAAAAGCCATTTAGAGACTTTGCTATTTGTAATCTATCCAGAAAATAAAATAATCTAAGGGATTCAATGGGCACTGAGGAAATACTCCAGCTTCCATTAAAAAAGTTAAGTGGGAAGGTTGTAAGAGGCCCTATTTGCAGTAGTTGCTAATTACTGACTTCCACTGACGTCAGTGAGACTGCTGAGGGAAGCAAACGCCAGAGCCCTGCTTGGTATGGTTACGGAAATGACCTTCCCAACGCAAACAGAAGCAGCCTGGCCACAGTGCTGGTCCTTCCAGGCTTCTAACACAGTAGCAGAGCTCCGTGGAAATGCAGTTCAAGATAAGAAATCTCTAAAAATCACAGTATGTAAGGAAGCTAAGGATATGTCAACTTACAAATGGAGTAAATGCCCCATTTTCAAACAAATGCTATATAAATATAATGCATATAGATATAATGCATATTTCTATTTTCTGTACATTTAAAAATAGTTAATAAAAAAAGAACAAGTCTGGGAGGAAAAAAAAAAGCAGTACACACCACAGAATTAATAAAAAATGGTGGTTATCATGGCAACATTTCCAAATGCCAATCAGCGCGTCTCGTAATGATACGTTACAGTTGCAGTGCACCTTTCAAACACACTATCTCAAAGAAGCTTGCAGGCATTAATCAACCCTTATAAAACCCACTGCAAGATAACTTTATAGATGAGGAAGCTGAGGAACAGAAGATTTAAGCGACTTGCCCAAGGTCAGACAGTGTTGGAGCTGAGAATAAAAATTCAGCTCCTTCCAATTGCTCTACCCATTTATAGCAGTCTCTCCCTATTGTTCCCACACTTGTACAGTCAATTTCTCATTTTTTTTCCTGAGAATAAACACGGTCTATCTTTTGCAATCTCAGACCATTAAATTTATAAAATGATTTGGGACTCATTGGTCTGTTATTAGCTGTAATATTTCAATCAAATAATGCATTTGACTGTATGCTTCTCCTCCAGTTTCAGTTGACCTCCCAAGTGAACCTCTATATTCTTTCCCAAGGAATGATCTGTAGTGCCAAGGGAAAATTTCTGCTAAAGTGCTGGCTGCTTTGTGCAGAGGATGCTCACAGTTCTGCGGGGTGATCACTTCCAACCCCACTGCACTTCTGCCAGTTAAATTATGTGCTACAAAATCACCAGAGACGTGACTCTGAATACAGTTTCTCTCACAGCAAAAGAACAAAGCCTTCAGAAGAAGAAGTTTGTACCTTCGGTTGAAATGCTCCCTGAAGTGACCCAAAGGGACCTGAATGTGGAAGCATGGGTGGCATTCCAGGCATTGCTGGAGGATAGGTTGGAAAGAACTACAAAAGAAAAAGAGATGCTTATGTCACAGGACAACTTGAACAATAATGGAGGCAGGTGCCAAGCCTGGCACATACAAAAATAGTACTGTGTTGAATGAGTGTCACAGTGAAAACACACACTAAATTTGCTTTCAAAATTTTTAAGAGCAAAGCCAAAACTTAGAAAATGCACTCATCTGATGAATTTTATAGATAGTGCTGAACACGTGTGTCTTAAAAATTTGTGCAACTATCGCAGGAAGCACAGAGCATTCACCATTTTTAAAGGAATTGGAGTAATTTGGGTTTTATGTTCACTTTTGGCTAACTTTGAATTTTTCTGTAGTAGCAAACAAATTGCTCCTGTTTTGCAATGTGACCTGATTTAATTTTTCAAAGCAAAAAAGAACCACAAGATGCTGCATTGCACACTAACAACAGGCAACATGCACACCACCTTGTAGTTGTGCAGGTTGGGTTAAGTTTTGCTTAGGCCTCTCCTGAGCACATACAGCAGTTTTACAAGTCCCAAAACATATAGTTTTTGTGCTTTGGAGCAGTGGGGAGCACCAGGAAGAAACCACCAGTCTGACTTACTCCTGTGACCTGAGCAAAATCTTGTGAAAGAGCCATGCACTCCGGGCTGCTGCACTGTGAGAAGCACCAGCTGCAAAGATACTGCAATGACCACCGATTTAGCAATCTCTGCGCATTCCCTGCCATCCCAGGCACAGCAATACAGAGCCGCAGCAGCAAAAATGCAGTAGACAAAGATTTTTTTTTAAAAAAAAAGCCCAAAGAAAATTTTGTACCTTAAAAAAAAAAAAACCCAATCAAGATGGAAAAAGAGCTTTAGCAACAAATGAATCAAAACAGTACCAATCAATCGAAAACAAGCAAAAGAAATGCAAGCAGAACCATTTACAAAGACACCACCTAGAAAGGTAAGCACTCACGTTGGAATGTCGAAAGTAAGGGTTGTCTAATTTGGGAGCATACTTGTCAAACTGGAAAGAAAAGAGAAAAAGAAGAAATAGGTGAGTTTGGTTTCAGCAGTAGTGGACACATCATGATTTAAACACAGACAAATAATCATGGCCCGTTTCTACGGTATTTTAACAGAGCAGAACTGACTGGTGATTCCACACTCGCTCATCGGGGAGCTGACTGATTTCCCAAAGCTAACAGAGGTGGAAAGGCGCTGAGCCCTGAGTCTCCCTGCAGAACCCTGTTTGCAGGCACTACGTGAAGAGGTTCCTTCACTAGGAAGAGAGCAGCCCAGGTATCTGCAGCACGGCGAAACGCTGGGGAGCTCAGCTCCAGGTCTAGATCTGCGATCTGCCCCGGAGCACTGAACTAGACCACAGACTAGAAGGTAGGGAATGTTTTCCATTAAGACCCCAACACCTACTGTGGGGCAACCAATACCAATTCCCTGTTTTCCGGGTTCCTGTAAGTGCCAAAATCATTTGGAAAAGAGATTAATTGCTTTAGATGCACAAATCTCTACATATTCCTCCCCCCCTGCAAAAGAAAGAGTGCCCCAGAGAAAAGCTGACTGTTAACCTTTTCCGTTGCAGCATGGGGTTTTAACACCTCCATGTGTGCAGTCTGTGCCCCGTATTTATTTTTATGACCATTTGTCCTGTACCACCTTGGAAGCAAAACCAAAGCTTATATACATTGCATTTTTGAACAGTATGTACATTCTGCTGGGGAGGAGGGAGTGGGGAAGAAGGCAGGGAAGGGAGCTGTAGGACCCTATGAAAAGCTGCTTATTTGGCAAGTCAGCTGCTGTTTCACACTCCTCTGTGCAGGAGAGTAGATTTGTAATTTCATTAATTACAGTTATTACTGGAGCCATGTCCCCTCCAGTGTAAATACCATAAATTACCAAACACATGCAGCTGTAAATTTCAACACTCTTCTCTGGTGTTGAGATTAGCAGATCTGATCTACTGGAATATAAGAAGATGTGAGTGAAATATAACAAAAGAGCCTTGCAAGCTGTTTTTGCTATGAAGGCTGAGACCAACGGGCACGGGTGGGAGGGAAGGGAGCTGTTGGCAGGATCAGATATCAGGATTCTTAAATAACAGGAGGTTTCTGAAAAAAGTTCCAAGATTGTTTTACACAAACCAAGAAAAGAGGGGAAGGTGTTTACATATGAGTACATTGAGCAAACACCTGGGGCTGGATTTTGGGTGGATGATATTTCTTTTAATTGTCTCACTGCTAAGCAGATTACAACCCAAGAATGTCATTGGGCAGTGAGCAGTGGGAAAGAAAAGTGAGAAAAACATTATGCTCCTTGAGTTCTTGGTAGTTCTTCCCAAAGGCTGCTTTTGTTGTTACTCCTGGCTTTTGCTGGCCTTAGCAGAAGAGGGCTGTTTCTACATTTTGGACACAGTGTGAAACTGAGAGGGGGGGAAAAAAAGCTGAATCTTGTTTTTTCAATCTCACAGAGTAATTGCCAGAAATGGGGAGAGAGTGTCTTTTAAAGTACTGACAAAATCCATTTGTAGCAGATCTCTAACAATTTTGTAACAGCTGCAGCAAAGTCCCATTGTGTGACAAGCAAATTCAATGGCAAAAAGCTAACGCTTAGAACGTGGCCAGGAGGGTCTCACCCACGAGAAGAACCAGCCACACACAAATTAGTGCTTGTTGATGTAATCAAATAATAAATGCCAAAATCAATATAAATTAGGGAATTAGGAGGAAAAGGGACAAAACTCATATCAGATGAGATGCTGCACTATGGTGAGAGCTCTGGGTAAGCAAGTATGGTTTGCCCTATAGCCAACAGCTGTGGGGACTGTGTTTGGTACTGGAGGACACTGGCCTTGTGGTGTCCTTGTTGGTGTGTTTTGGTGTGACATGGCACCTGGCTCTGGGGAAGGGGGGATAGAAATACACAGCAGGACACACAAAAAGGGCAACTGAAGGGACTCTGGACTTGTCTCATGGGTGCGGTATCTGCTCATGGGTGGCAGCGTGGGGGACCTGGGAGCTCAGAGTGGAGGCTCTGGATGGAAAGGGGGTCCCTTTGGGAGTGCTGGGCCCGTCTCTCCAGGCCTCCAGGTCGGAGGGGCAGGGACAGCACGCCTGGCTGAAACGAAGAGGACTGGGTTTTGTTTGACAAGAGTGGGTTAGGCTTTTTGACCAGAGATGCTCTACTTATCCTCACATTTTGGGCTGGGGTACGCACCATGGGAGGTGCAGAGGGCGGCATGAGCGGCGTCTGGGGCAAGCTGGATGGAAAAGGAGTGAATGTGTGCTGGTGGGTGTGTTGGTGCTGATGCGTGTGTTGGTGCTGGTGAAACTCCGCTCTCAGCAGCGGCACCGGGCCAAGTGAGGCAGCGGCCCGGTCCGAACTCTGAACCAAAAACCGGTTGTTCAGCTCTTGCCTGAGCAGTTCGTGATCTAGAGGAGAGAGAGAGAGAAAAAAAAAAGACACAGAGGCCCGTGGGCCTGTGAGTACCACAAAGACGGAGGAGAAAGAGTCAATATTCACCTGGCATTCCCTGTTTCTGCAGGTCATGCTGTGGTGGTTTTCTACGTGAGGACTCATTGGTGGAGGTAAGAGAGATGCCTGTGACAAAGTACCAATCAGAATCCCCGAATGAGGCTGGCAATACATGATTGGTTGGTTGAATGATATCAACAGGCTGGTATCTAAAGACAAGAGAGAACACCATGAGTCATCACAGCAGAAAACATCATCGGGGGCGTCAGCAAGCATCCGCCCGCGGCCCCCCGCCCGCGGCCCCG
>NW_010301030.1:0-9329 GCF_000700745.2 Antrostomus carolinensis | reverse complement strand
CAGGCTAGCCGGGCCTGCGTGTTGTAATGCAAAACCCACGGGGAGGGGAAGGCGCCTTTGCCGTGGGACACCCCGAGACAGCCGCGGTGATGCGAGGCTGTGACCCTCGCTTATGGAAATGTTAATTTTTATATAATTATGAAAATACTCACCTCAGGCCGTGTGGCCACGGCTAAGTATGAGCCTGCTCAGTGCTCTGGCCTGAGAGCTGCGGTGTGCTACTGCCCCTCGGATGGAGATCCCGGTGAGGGTGGAGGTGGGATGCCGCTGGTGGCACCGAGGTCTTCCTGGCACTGACACTCGGGCGGTCTCCTCCAGACCGATCCCTTACTGGCTACGAACAAACAGAGACAAGTACTTTGTTGTACCCGACTTACAACGACATGCTGCGATTTGCTTTGAATTGGTTTCATCTCTTTGATTTTGGATGCTGAAAGTTTTAACATCAGGACTACACCCATGAAGTTTGTACAGGTGCTTGGAAAACTCAGTCCTTGACTGCTTTCTGGTGGTAATGCAGACACACTCAGGTACAAGTGTGCCACAAGTTTTTTCATAATTTATTTTTCATGAGTCTTCGCATCTGACAGGTTCAGGCAGGGAAGCGAAGTGCTGTCAAACAACTTCTGACAATGTCCTTCCACCAGAAGGTGTATGAACGTCTTCAGAACACAACTGATTTTACATTGAGTAATTATTGTAACCTATTCAGGCATCAGTGCACAACTGAAAAGGCAATTCTTATCAGTTTGTTCAAGAAGTTGTCACATCCTGAAAGTAAAAATGGCATTACAATACCAAAATAGGTGTACCAAAGATTAACAGAACACCCAGCCAGAAAGCACTTGCATATGTTTAACAAATCAGTCTGCACGCCCCTTTGCTACAGGTGTCCAAGGTGTGCTATTATTTCTTGCCAAATTTTACAAAGCCTGTGACCCAAACATTAGGAATCTTTATCATTCTGGAGCTGGGAAATATGAAGCTGTTAAAACACTTGTGACTGGAAAACATACATTGTAAAGTAGGAAACTTTTTTCAGGCTCTAATTTATCAAATTTACTTTTCTTTTCTTTTCTTTTTTTTTAATACATTGCTAAAAGAGAAATGTGAAATATATGGCAAAGATTAAAAATCCTAGTTCATCATTCCATTAAAGAGAACTTTAAAGATTATTTTCTCCTTGACATATGAACAGAACTTAATGTTGCTTAAAGAAGCAAATGCTACTTTTTCAGATCAAAACTGAACACTTATTTAATCTCATTCTGCAGATGTCAAACAAACATGACATCAGTCAGAATGCCTAAAATATTCTGCATTTCTTGCAAATTACCTACGCCCATTAGGAACTGGTTTTGTAATGTTTAAATAGGTTTGTTACATACTCTGTTAGACTATAACAAGAGCACAGCAGACAAAAATTACCCAGTTTCTAGGATACTATTGATCTCCATTAAGGATCAGTTACATTCTAAAATGATACCAAATCACTCATTCCTTTTATAATAATTTCTGCCACAAGTATACTATATAACATATTTTGAAAGTAAATGAGATTAAGCTGCAGCAATCAGCATTGAATCAGAAGTTAAGGGAGGAGGTAGATAATTTTCATAATCTTCATTGATTTTCAAAATTATTTCTAGAACTGATATCTTTTGCAAAAATTGGTGGTTCAGATGCCAAGGATAAGTAAATAGATTTCTTTTTGCTTAAGGGATAAATTCTGTCTGAAAATGTGAAGACAGTTTAGTGTAGAAGATTTTTTTCTGAAGTGTTCAGTCACAAATTAAATGAAAGGTAACAGTCAAGTAATTAATTTTCTCAACAAGATGCATTTGACCTATTAAGATATGCTACATAAACTCAAGATGGCATTACACAGGAAAAATCTCTTTCTTTCATGCAAAAGACAGGGATTAAATAGCTGTCATTTCCAGGCCTTGCTGGAGAATGAATTTTAATGAAGAAGCTCCTCCTGTTACTGCGCAGGCTGCACTCTGCGCGGCAGCCTTCCAGTATCAGTGGGCAGGTTATTAAAGCTGCAGCAGTGGGGGATAGCTCACACGTACCGCTGAGGCACTGAACAGGGTCCAGAGAACTGCATGTGTATGACAACAGAATTCTGCACCGTAGTGCAAACACACGCTTATTGGCTCCCCTAAATTAACTCATCTATCAGCAAGTGTCTTTCATCATGGATAACTCCTGATTTTCCAACTCAATGCTCTGTGATCAAAGCTTATTGCACCTTTCATAGCACCTCCATAGCTGATAACCTTCACATCTTTTGCAAGACAGTGCAGATACATCACTATTCCGCCATCAGTCAGTTCTCAGAACTCAGCATCAGATGGTCAAAGAGTAGTGACAGGGACTGCAAGAGCCAGGGGTGTATCTCCTGTGCTCTTTGGATGTACTCCTGCTCTCTTCAGCATGATCCTGCTCTAACCTGTGTGTCTCCTTTCTGCTTCTGTGTTTGTCCATCTCTAAAAATAGGTTTAACAGTTGCAACATTTCACTATTCACTGGATAAGTATTTTTACCTTTACACGTAAAAGGCACATCATGCAAATACATATAGAACAGATTTCCTTACTGTAAGAAAGTGCAGAATTGCATTAGAAGAAAAGGTACTACATGCCATTAAGAGATTTTTTAAAAAATCTAGTTCTTCAGTCTTTTATCAAAAAGCCCCCAGGTATCTTCTTATTCTAATCCTTTCTCAAGTAATCAGAGAATTGTAACAAGTGATTTCTTTCCCCTGTTGTGAATGTACATTCATAAAAACATCATCTTGCTGGAAAATAAACAACTCAGTTTGGAGTTTTTTGTTTGTTTAAATAAAGATTCAATAAACCCAACATTAATAAAGGTAAAGCCAGACTTAACAGTATTAGTCAATTTGTCTTAAGTCATAAATTTGAATTTCAAGTTCTTTGTTTTTTCCTTAGAATCATCTCTTTGGTCAATAAGGAATTTTGTGAGCTCCTGTAATCACATGTAAAAGCTGTTATTGCCACCAGTTAAAAGGCACGTAAGTGAAGCTAAACTGCAGGTAAGCAAATGGCCTTCAAGAGGAAAGGCAAGTGTCTATTGCTTATTTAGCATACAGCTTAAACATGTTCATACATCAGTGCTTGGTCTGGCATACAATCCAAGAAGTAAAGAAATTAGATGGGAATGCTATCATCCACCCCAGAGCTGAGAAACTGGACAGACAATATAAGAAAAAGGAGGAGGGACTCAGAGGCAGCAAATTAGTCTAGAGTTACACTTTCCATAAACCTTTCAAGAATGCATAAAAATTTTACTCTGCCAATGATCTGTGAAACAGCAATGTGCTCCAATAGCCTCTTTCATAGGCAGGATGTGATATGCAAATCTGGATTTCTGACCAAGATTTACAGAGAAGCTCTTTAATTTATGGGTATTGTAAACAATTTTTAAGTGTAGGAAGGAATCTATAATCTATGGAGGTTTCTTTTCTTTTCTTGAAGCTCTGCAGAGGTAGCGTACAAGGCGAAGATGACTTTCCAAAAATTTTATTAGGACCTCTGAATGGTTGGGTAGTGGGGGAATGCTGGGACCCTACTTCTAAAGCAGGTATACACCAGCATAAACTTCCAGAAACCAACCACTAGTTCTCATACCATATTTCAGTATTCACAAGTCAGACTGTCTTGGTTAGCTAAGGAAGAAAATGTTTTTAGGGACAGAAATTAACATCCCAAGCTATGAAGCTAACCAATACAGCACAGTGGCTGAATATTCACAATGCACAGGCCCAGTTTGCTAAAGATTTAATGTATTCATTGAAGGAGAAGTTTTTACATATGTAACAACAACAACAAAAAAATATCTGTGTTCACAGCTTAGTAAGAGAAGTGGTGATTTTGTGTCATCTTTTACATTTTTGATGCAAATTGTTCCCACTTTTCCAACAAGGTGTAGACCTGCATCTAAACCAAGTATTTACTGCCCTACGGGACATTTTCGGAATAGGTCCATAAACAGTATAACTACATCAGCTAAAAAAGCACATAGAAAACACTTGCATTTTGTCATGAAACATGTCACAGCTTTCTTTTAGGGGTTGTAAAGGGGTTAAACTCCGCTAAAGAGGAAAGCAGTGCTTCAGCAAATGAACTCTATTTTCTTTCCTAACTATACAAACTGTTGCATATATTTTCCCCTCTAGCAATCTCATTTTCATTGTTTCACACTACCACCCTGAATAGTAATTTGCCTTTGAATAATTCCCCTCATCATAATGCAGATGTCAACACCAAGCAATACAAGCACAAGCTACAGTGTATGCAGCAGCTCTGGTTTAAAATGCAGATTCTTGTATGCAGAGCCAGTGGAGCACGTGAGTTTTATTTTTCAGCTGTTTCCAACAGATTGAAAATTCCACAGGCTACAGAGTCTTGAATAATTTAGAATGCTACTTAGAATACTCCTTAGCTAGAAAAATACATAAAGAGGGGGGAAAATGACTTCATGTTATTTCACTGGATAGATTTGATCCCTAAATACTAGTGTTTTCCTAGGGAGCAGAGAACTAAGAACATAAAACATGCCAGTTCAGAAAAACATGTTGATTCATTATATTAATGAGACTCAAGAGCAATTTCATCATTGAACAAGACTGGCAGCAGGGCTATTTCTCTGCCTCTGTGACAGGAGAGGAATAAAACTAAGCTGTAGGACTTGCTTGACTACTCGGAACTGACAAAAGTCAGGTAGGTGTAGAATAGATTAGCCTGCAATTGCTTTAATAGCACTGCGTTGGGGAACCAAACACCATGGTAGTTGTTAGTCAGAAAGGAATGGCTAAACCTATTTATTCAAATGCATTGGTGATTTAAGTTAAATGTTTAAAAAATGCAATTTAAATGTTTTAAAAAACCTATTATTCATGGGCCTCTCTTGAGTAAAAGACCATGCACCCAGCAAGTGAGTAAGTTAAGATCAGATTTCTCATTATGCATCTTTTCCATCTCCTCTGCATGTGTATTCCCTCAGCTAGAGCCAAATTCAGAAGTGGTATTTAAGTTGCACATAATTTTTCAAACAGCTATTTTACAAAAAATAAAATACACGTTAAAGAGTGCCACATTAAAAAAAAAAAAAAATCCTCTGCAAACTCTGTTTGTCTAGATTATGTTCTAATGTAAAGAACAGCAAGACTTTACCTTTTTTTCAGGATCAAGCCCAAATATTCATCCCAGTCCTCCTCAATGCCAGGAGCTTCCACTGAATCTCACAGGCACCAAGTACTACTTCTAGAGGCAGAATCTGTCAATTTTCTCTTACCCTTAAATCCAGATTATCAGGAAATAGAAACACACCTCAGTGAAAGCAAATGCCTGCAAAGACAACTCTCAGTCAAGACATTCAAGACATTACAAAATGCACAAGTATGAACTTCCTATGCAGTTTATATTTTGCAAACATTTGGAAGCCATAGTTTCAAGGCTAGGCTGCAGCTCTAGCAAGAGGCTGAGAAGGAACTGAACTGCTGTAGCAGTAGAGCTTTTTCTCTGAACAGCCCCTCCGGGGCTTTCCTCACTTAGACCTGTCAAGTCTCATTGCTCTGAGCATATGAGTCACTCAATTAGACCTCAGCTTATGCACTTTCCCACTTCTGCCACAGAGTCTGCATTTCATGTATTTGCAGTGTCCAGATTTTCCTCTAGCTCTTTGCTGTGCCTTGTTCACGGGGTTTTAGAAGGAGCAGACGTGGCAGCAATGCACATTTTCTGGGCAGCTGCCTAGCAGCTCTGCACTTTCCCACAAACACGTGAATCTATGACATGACCTTGAGCATGTCAGATGCACAACCTTCTCCCTCATCAGCTAGAGTCCCATGAGTCAGCATCAATATCTGTTAAAAGATTCATGCTCTAAGCATCGACCAAGCGAGCAAAGGTAATATAATTCAACAAATCTCTCCAGGTCTAATTAGATAGTGCTTGCACTCAAGTGAAGCCTACCAGAAGCAAACAGCCAACACTGCCAGCTTCATGTGGACCAGTAACTAATCACCAGATTGGCTGCAACCTTCCCCTGCTCCAAGTGGGGAATGGAGCTGACTCACTGATGGAGGAAGGAATGCCTGCGGTCCCAGATTTGCTTTTGAAGCTGGTGTGCACTGAGAGTGGAAGCCCTGCACATCATGCAAAAGACAGACAAAGTGTCTCCTCTGTTTCTCAAACCCAGGGCTACATTTTGTGTAGGTTCTTGGTTTTAGTAGTGACTCCATTTCAAGGCATAGTGGAAGACTATTTAGCAAGAACTAATCGTACTTACAAAATCACATCCTCTGTTGACTGTAATTAGACAACTTGAGCATTAACTTTTTGCATTAGACTTTCATGGTTTTAGTAGTATTACATCATTTTGTGACACATTCCTACAACTAATGAAAATACACACAAAAAAAAAAAAGCTGAAAACTGTAAACTCAGGCAAGCCCCATTAATTTATGCATCTGTCTGGTAAAGTGCTGTTATTCTTTCTTGCATAGTACTTAGCAGGAGATAGTTATTTTCTACAGCTCAAACCACTTAATTGTTTCTCTAGCACCTACACTGATTAATTAAAATGACATGTGAAAAACCATCAAAGCATGACTTTTATTAAGTGGGGAATTTATTATCATCAGCATAGCCTAAAATTGATGGCTTAATTGAATTTGCTGCAAAAGCTGGGCTACCAAGCCAGGTGAACAACATTGCAATGTCATGTATTCTGTACCTAGATAGTTGCTTGTATGTTCAGAAGGAAAATAAGCTTAGTGGTGTATGAAAACATAAAACTCTTCAGGCATTTAGACTTATTTAAACAGGTAATTTCAACACAAAGGAAATGGGTATGGAGCTGAGTCCCCATTTCAAATCTGTAAGGGCAATTATTCCATTAAAAATGGCATATTGGTTGTGAAGATAGATGTTCATATAAGAACATTCTGACACTTCTAGTTATCCATTATCAGTATCTTTAAATTAAGAAACAATCTAAAAGCTATATAAACCAAAAGGAATGAGGAATTAGATTTCATGAGTGGTCGTTCCCATGTGGGACTACAAGCCTTTAGCACACTGCTTGATGACCAGTTGCAAATATCAACAATTAAAGCAACCTTCCACTTTGAAAGCTATCTTCAACTCTTTCTTTCGGCTGACATTGATCTTGGTGGAATTAGGAGAATAATGACAGATTTGAGAAATGGCTATGATGCAAGGCCACACACTTACAGAACAGGTAAGTGCTGGTGTTGGAAGATGATTTACAGCAAAAATGTGTTGGTTTTTTTTTTTTCTATTATCTGTATACAAAGAGGCCAAAGGGTGCTTCTGCATCCCTGATACTGACAAATAAAACCACAGAATGATTCCTAAAATAACTTTATCCCAGTGTCACCAAGCTGCTAAATGCTTATTATCATACTGAGAAAGATCATGGCACGGCAATTAAGTCACCTGCAATTATGTTTCTCACCTGTGGTGTCAAGTATAGAAAATAACTTTAAAATTAGCTCCCCATTTCATTTACCAGTCGCTGGATGCAAAGATACGAAGCTTAAACCTGCAATGTTCTTGTATTCTTTCACCTCAGCATCTCTTTCATGTTCACAGATAAGACAAGCAGCCCAGAATCCTGTACTGCAGAACAAGCTAAATAGTTTTCTGTGAGTTTCTAGCACTAAAGGAAGCACCAATGGTATTTAACAGTTTAGTTAGAAATAATACCATTCATCCTGAAGTGGGATAACAAAAGCTATGAGAACTTGTAAAAATAATTGGTGTTTTACTTAAAGCCCAGCATTAAGGGATTTAAGCTTTCATTTATGAGAAAAAGTATATCCCTCATGGTTGCAGAGAAAAAAGTAAAATCATGACTCAGGTGTTTCTTTAAGCAAAACAAAGAAAGAAAATAAAAAATCCCATGAATCACAAAGAAAAGCCCATGATTTTACAGGATGATGCGAGAGGGGAGTGAAGAGAAGGGATACAGAAGTCTGCATAATATTAACATATTTTATCTTTATATAACTGTATTTGTGATATGTAAAGATCATCCACAGAAAAGCCTAAGCAAACAGAAGACAAATCTGAGTGGTTTCAATATTGTCAATATGTTCATTTCACTTTCACGTGCTGCACCACAATAAGAACACAGAACTAGACCAGCATATCTTAATTCTGTCCTGCAGAATCTTTCAAGTTCTGAAAATTAGCCATATTTTCCCTTCACAATGAAAGCAGAAAAAGCCTTTCAACACTTTTTTACTAAAAGCAGAAAAAGCCTTTCAACACTTTTTTACTTTTTACTTTTACAAGGGTTCAGGACAATCTGATACAAGTCTTTGCTCTAATATTTTAATATGGATTATGGATATTTACTGTGGATTTTCATCCTACATCACTCTAAATCAGGCAGAGCATAGTTTTAAATGGACTTTTCCAAACACCATGTCAGTAGCCCTACTTTTCAATCTGTAGTCAGCCAGCAGTCTGTAACTCAGTCAGCATGACCAGGCCAAACATGAAGCTGAGAATTTTAGCTGAGGTGAAGTCACGCACACGATCATATAAACATACTGCTTCCAGCAGCCAAGCTAAATTGTCCAAACTTAACAGGGCACCTCCACGCTGCATTGCACAGTTCTGGGCATGCGTTGACCAACTACCAGTGTAGAGGGAAGAAAGACATTTAGACAAATCATCCTCTTACAACAACCTCACTTGCTCAGCAGAGAGTGACTGAAATAGCCTTTGAAGTTAGATGGGGCAAGATGAATGTCTGGTGGTTTTGGGCATATACTCAAAGTGTTCTGAAAATGTAGTGAACATTAAAGGTTACCTTGGAAGCAAACAGAAGGAGCCAGTCCACTACTAAGCCTCAAAAGCACAGCCATCAAGGATCTTGTAATGTCTTATTTGGGAAAGCTGGTAAGTGCCAAATCAATGAAGATATAATTTTGGATCGCTGATTTCTAAGTAAGAATGCCGCAAAGATATTCTGCTCATTTTTTAAAAAACTGATTGTCTCATAAAAGTAGGAAAGAAGTACTATCTGCTGTTTTATAATAAGATGCCACTTTTTGAATAATCTATGCAGAATTATAGAATAGTTTGGGTTGGAAGGGACTTTTAAAGGTCATTAGTGCAACCCCCCTGCAGTGAACCGGGACACTTTCAACTAGATCAGGTCACAGAGGATTTAATAATTCTACATGATTCTACAATGAAGATGAAGGAGAAGCTGAGAGCATGGAAATTAGATACAACTGCATGGCACAGCATGAAAGTAATATA
>NW_010301029.1:0-21049 GCF_000700745.2 Antrostomus carolinensis | reverse complement strand
CCTTTTTTCCCCCTCCCCACCCTCTCTCTCTCTCTCCCCTTTTCTCTCCTTTCTGTGTTCTGGATGAATTTCTGAGCCTTACATCGGCTTTCTATTGCTGAGAGGATAATACAGCCCCAAAGTAATCATTCATTTCAACACCTCCAAATCTTTGTCTATAGTTCGAGGTCATTTTTCTGACCTGCAAGAATGAATCTTGCAGGTCAGAAAAATCTGAATCTTCAGTGAGTCTCACTTTTTGCTTAAAACACAGTTGTTGGTCACATTTTTTCTTTTTGACTGTTTTCTTTCCTTTGGAAAATCCATGGGTAGAATCCTGACTTCTATTAATTTATTGGCAAACAGGCCAACAGCTCACCTCTTGTGTTTGGTAAAAGACCTTTCACAACTGCTACAGGAAGAACTGCCCTCAAACAAGAGCTCTGAAGAGTCTGGAGCACAGCCAAATGGGAAAACAAGGTTGTTATTGGCATGATTTTAATCATGATAGACAATTAGCAAAGCTTAATTATATTGAGAAAGAAAAATCAGAGCAAGTGGCAGTAATGAATTTTCCTACTAAATCTCTTGTGCTTCAAAATAAAACTAGCTGACCTATAAATACAATGAAATTAGATGAGGTGTTTGCCCATACAGCTTAGCTCTGTACTGCTGCTTCTGTGAGTGTGGCTTTTCCTATAAGTCCCTTCTTAAATATCTTTCTCTCATGCAGTAATAATCCTAGGAACTGTATTGCATTTTAGCCATTTAGATGACATCCAGTGTCAATATGAGGCAAGATGAGGCTTTTTTTTTTTTTGGTAGCTGAACTTGGTAGTATTAGAAGTTAATAGGCTTAAAGAACTAAGGGTTTTTAAAATACTGACGTTAGCTAAAATAAATATTATTTAGAACTTAGTAAGTGGGTTATTTTTTAATACTGTAAAAGTCTTGAATATTTCCAGAGGGATTTCTGGCTAAAATAAAAATACTAAATTGAGTACTATCAGCCTTAAAAGAGTTCAGAGAGGATTCCTCATGTTTCTGTTAGTAGCTTATAGGTCTGATAACTTGGTGGAGAGTGAAAGCATCTGGCTTAAATCAAGAGTGCTATTTAATTCATTAAACCTTTTAATAGCACCATGATAACAGAGCTTAACAAAACAAAGAAGCTCCTGGTGAAAGCAAAGAAACCCCTGTGAGTAGTTTTATTTTAGACATCTTTACGTGAAAACGGTGCTGTATGGAGGTGTGAGCGGTTCTTTCTCTTCCCCAGGAGACCAAAAGGCATCTCACTGGCCAAAGACAACCAGGTAGGTCACACTGCCCATGAGTGGTGCTGTGAGCCTGAAGTGACCTTGAGAAAGTCAAACCTACTCATCTGGATTGGTGTGATGGCAGATGACTGAGGTCAGAGCTCATCTCTGCTCCTTGTGTTGGGGCATGAAAGCTGGAGGCTTCTGGTCCAGCGATGTATTTGAGTCTGGGTGGGCTGAATGCATCTCATGTAAGGACCTGTCTGTTCCACGGGTGGCAGTGCTGTGTTACACTCGTAAGCTGTGTCAGTTCACTCCACTGACACAAATGAGGGTTGCTGTTTTGCAAGTATTTACATATGCGCAGAACTGCGATTTCAGTGGGATTCATGGAAGGAGGGGAGTTCAGTGGGGTGCGTTCACAACATTTACGCCCCAAGCTCTCTCTTCTGCTCTCTCATTTGTGATTCACACTTCTCCTGACTGAAAGATGAGATGAGATGTCTGTCACTGCCATGCTCATTTGCACTGCTCTGCGTGCTCCTCGGCACTTTGCAACACAGCTGGATGCATAGAAGCGGAGTGTGCTGGTCCCAACTGGCATCCAGCATGAATGTGCCTGAACTGGGATCACACTTCCCTGTGTTTTGGGAATTCTCTTTGTGTTGGTGTCCCCAGGGAGAGTCCCAAGTGCTCAACTTGGTTGAAACCAGAGAAGAAGCAGGAGAAGTATATTTGTATTTTTCTAGCAGTCATGAAGATGTGCTGGGTTGCTTCACTGCTTCAAATTGGCTTTTCTGTTAAACTCAGATAAGGATCTCCATGGCAAGTCACCTGCGATGAGGTCAGCGCAAATTTACATTGAACTCAGATATTCAAATCTGAGAAATTTCTCATTTGGGGCTTTACGGTGGAACTCTTCTCAATTTGGCTTTTTCAGTCTCATCTCAACTATCTAAGCAGATGGGAGTGAAGGTTTGCTCATGCCACCCTTCCTAACAGAGATCCTAATTTTGACTGGCAAGTCATATTTCCCCAAACAGAGGAGAAAACCTGAGAGAGCGTCTCTTTCTAAACCATTTCCGAAACCCAATTAACTCCCTGGAATAATCTCTAACTATTCTTGTTAGATGCTCCAGTGCCTAAGCAAGGATACAGAGCAGGATTCTTGTTTTTGTGGAAAGGCTGCTGTGTGAGTAGTGACAAACAACTTCTTGCCTGTGGAAAAATCTTTTACAACTGAAAGAAAAATGTTTTAGCATTTCAAATAGCTAATGCTCTGAGATCAAGTGAAGTTCTTTGCTTTAGGAAGTGAAATGAATCTGTTTGACGGGATATTTTATTAATCGGTTTTAAGTTTTAGCAGTTTAGTTTTACATTTCCATTAATATTGTAGTATCATAGGAATTTGAGATAATATTATTGGGATTATTACATGCAAGTCACTAATAGCAGAGGAGATGTAAAAATTCATTACCATCATTGAATTTTAGAGCGAAGTTAAGTCAACCTAGTTATGTGTGATTTGTGCGTAGAACTGTATAAGCTGAAATAGCTCAAAGCCTTTCATCTGCATTTTCTTGTGTTACTGAGCCAGCAGGATTTCAGTGTGACAGCGTGGGGACAACTTCTGCTCTGTCCCACACCATGGTAAATCCTGTGGAGGTACCTAAGATTGAAAATGTACTGGAAGCTAATTTGTCATATGCAATGTATTACAAATATTTTCCATCTGTAGTTAAGAACACAGAGAAAAATGAACAAAGTCCCATTTTTATTATTTGCTTGAAGGCAAAATCGTGCAATTAGGAGAGGAATGGGTTGATATGCAAAAAGGGGCAGCTTGTGTTGCTGTCCTTTTTGCAGTCCCTCTTCAAGGGCTGAAGTTCTAGAACCAGAATTAATGCTGAAATGATGAAAGAAAGAAAGGGAAAAATATGTATACAGCTCTGTAGATCATCCTTAGCTGGACTGTTACAGCTTCATTGACTTCTGTGAAGCTATGCTACTATTTCACCAGCTGAGCAATTACACATCAGGGTGTACTAAAAGTACACAAATATCTGGGATAGCACTTAATAAAGTCATCATTTGCTCTGGTTGCTGAATTTATCTGAATTAAGTTATTGCATGGGCACCAATTCTCTTTCTTTCTAATAGTTTCCTCACTGATATTGAGCTGGATTATATAATTGCAAAGAAGACATTTACTCACTGGAAAGTGCGCCCTTTGTACAGTTGGTGAAGTGGATTTTTCCTCTATGGCTCCAATGATATCAGCAATTGAAAGCAAGATCTTTATCTATCCTATTCTTTAACTGCTAGACTGATATAACTGTGGTGAGTGTCTGCCTCTAGCTGACTTTGGGGAGTGGGAAAAATTTTCATGCAACACAGTGTGGCTTTTGAAAATGAGGTGAAGCGGAGGGAAGCTTTTGTTTGTTTGTTTTTGTAGTAAGAAGTGCCCTAAAATATTAGTGACCTTTTCTTTGTAGATTCTAGCCCTTTGTGCTTTGGACTACACACTTAAGAGCTAGTCTCTGGTTTTGAATGCCTAAATCAACCTTTTTATTGTCTTCTTGTCTACAAAATGGGATAACATGTTCTCTTCTCTGGAGGTTATTAAACACTTGTGGGAAGCTTGTATTCCATAATGCTGAGTGCCTGGAACAGTCTATAAAGAAATGAGCAATCTCTCTCTTCACAGTGAATGGCGTGCAGTAAATACAGTGTGGGACTGCACAGTGGCCAGGCAGATAAAGTACTCTTGCATAGCTGCTTGCTGCATGAACAGCCCTCATGCATAACCAGCCTGCAACCAAGAAATGAAAAGCTCTATCGAGCAGCAGCGTATTGAAATTGTGTGGGAAAGACATTCCCGAAGGTCTCAGTCCTAACGTGGTGTGAGAGCTGCAGCTCTGGGTCTGGCCTGAACCTGTATTTCCTTTCTGTCTTTTGGGTCTTCTGTGGACAAGAAACTATTTCAGGTTTTCACATGAGGTTTTGTTTCCTTTTCCTGGTTGCTGTGTGGAAGACCAATGAGCGAGGGAAATGCATGCAGAGTTGTTTACTAACCTGGATTTATGGAAATGCACTTAGGAGGAAAAAACCTCTACTACTTACATATGTTTAAATTAATCCAGATTCCTGTAGTAGAACCAAGTGAGAGAAGTGAATGATCAAATGCCAGCAGATAGGCATGGATAGCACCTCTGGTGATGGAGAAAGGACTGACATGGGTGCAGCAACCTAACTCAGCTTCTCTCAGAATCGCGTCGTCAAGGCAGAGGTGACAGAAGTGTTTCTACAAGTTTAGAGCAGATTCTAAACTAGATTTTGTGCAAAGCATTACTCCAGTCTGCGTTGAGAGGCCTTATTTTCAATAAACCTTTTATCTGAGGGCAAAAGGCAGACTTCTGCTTGTAACTGTAGTAAAGGAAATGAATGCAAAAGCATCCTTGCATTTAAAGGAAGATCAATGGTGGGTGAGAGCAATGGAACATTTATTCTTTTATTCTGTTTTTGTCAATGGCTAGTAACTCTAATTCAGGTAGAAGAAACTTACTGTGAAATATTTATACCTGTAAGTGCCAGACTCCTGTCAGCTTATGGTTAGCACCTCAGGTTTTCCTTTTTTATGAAAGAAAAGAACCATAGCAAACCTAAGAACAGTAGCACATCCATATTATCCTACTATGCTTTAATGTTTAGCAAGAGCTGGGGGAAAGGGGTCCATGGGTTAATTATGCATTGCACAAAAAAGGAATTTCCTTTTAACAGGGTTTTTTTTTTTTTCTGAATTCCACAGAACTTACTAAATGCAGGCTATATGCCTGTATTGGACCATTCATTTCCTGCGCTCTCATTTCCTCTCTAAACTAAACAGGCTCAATAATTTAAGCTCAGTCTTTTGAGAGCGCTCTCTGTGCTGCCAACCACATAAAAGAAGCGTCTCTGCCTGTCCCGGCAGTCACAGGGCAGAGATGCCACTAAGTATTATCACCTCTTTGGAGCTGTTTTGGGTCAAACCACACCTCTGGATGGCTTGTGCTGGCTCGTGTCAGTGCCTGCCTGGGCATCTGGCCGCTGTGTCCCTCTGCGTGGTGTAGACGTGCCTCTCGCTCTCCTCTGTGGATGCGTCTCCCCGTTGTGCTCCTTCTGGTCTGTCAAAATAAACCGGAGTTAATACAGACTGTAACGGTGGATGGTGTGGGCATTGCTCCCGTGGGTCACAGCTCCTGGCACGAAGATCAGTCCTGCAAGCTGTAAAATGGGCAACTTATTTTTAGCATATTCCCAGCCTGACTTATCAGTAAAGCACTTTGAGGTAACAACTTCAGCGCATTTGATGATTGTTCATCTTGAAAGATGTCATTTTAAGAATTTCTGGAAATTTCAAAACTGCCCCGTGGGAGATCTGTTCCATGCCAAAATGTCATTTCAGATTCTAAACTACATACTCCCTCATACTTTCACTTTATAAATGTTTCACAGCACCTGCATTTTTTATCATTGCACTTTTATGTGACCTATGAGTTCCTTGGAGCTAACCTACAAGGCCTGTCTGAGGGAAGTAAGTAATATATTTTTTTAAATTGGCTTTTTCCTCTGTCGGAAGATAAAACCACCACCCAATTATTTCTTCCTTGTGCATAGATGTTTGTATGAATATTTTAACAAATGCAATGTTTATTGTGCCACTCATAGGTCTGTGTTAAAATTAAAACAAACGTGTCCTGGGAAGTGAATGCTTAGTTTCATTTCCAATAGTTGTTAGAATCAGGCCTTATTTCTTCAGTAGTAGATCAATCTCCTGATATTTTCTGCAAGTCATCAAACTTCATTCTCAGGCTGTAATTACGTGTGAAATCCTGCCTGATCGCTTTGCTGGCAACACTACCACTCCATGCACAAAGCTAACGTAAAAATAACCTGAGCTAATATTTGTGTTGCTATCCTGTGTACAACGAGCGCCGCTGAAACTTTAATGGTGTTTCCTTTCAATGAGCTGTCATTAAGGGGAAGGATATTATTTAAACATTCCTACAAAGGCTGGTAGGATGGGAGGTAAACGTCAAGTGCAGACATGCAGCTCTAAAAATGGAAATGTTTATTAATAACAACACAAAAAGAGATTAATAGCATGCATAATGACCAAGAATCAGACGGTATTTTTTATTCACAGCCCTGTGTGGGCTTGTGAGATGGCAGAACAGATGGGGAGAAGCACCCCTGGGGAAGCTGGGTGGGCACGTAACTGGGAGCAAGGGAATTAACCCGTCCTCCTACAGTCCATGTGGAGGGGGACTCAGCCACAGGGCCGTGGATTTGTTCTGTTCCTTTTGATCTCTTCTGTTTAAAGCCCTTCCACTTTGTAAGAATAAATATTCATTGAGCTAAAGGGGCGGGGAATGAGAAACTGAATATTTGGACTTGAATTAGGGAGGGCGTGAACTTAAACCTGGATTTCTCTTATCTCAGTCTCTTTCATGGATTTTGATCAGAAATTTCATCCTGGATCTATGAAATCTTTGCAAAAAATGTTTTAGGCAAACTGATTTCTCCACAAATGCAATGTTTTTAATGGACCAGGTTGTGATGGTTATTGTGCACAGTTAAAAACTAGTAGGGAGGGCAAGCCTGAGGGAAATTTGCTCATTAGTGTGTCAGTCACATAAAGATCATAAAGCCATAAACTCTTCATTTTTCAGTGGGGGTATCTGCACTACGCAGCCAGAAAGTTAAACCTGCTCCTTCTACCTGTTTAGGTTTTGTGTATTGGATTTTTATTTTTACTACACAAATAACTTTTCTAGGATTTCTTGGTCCCCGGAGCCCTGTATTGGATTTTCCCTTTCTACCGAGTTGTACATAAGATGGTATAATAAGATCTGATGGTTATATCTTTTCTTACAGCTACAAAGTCATGAACTCCAGGGTAGTATTTCCACCTCACAGCAAGCTTCAATAGAGCAATGGTAATGCCTCTGCCAGCCTTGGGCTGCTGTGTTAGGAGGAACACTGGGTGCCCCCGACAGTGCTGATTTAAGCTCTACAGTTAACATTATTTTTAAGGACTCAAGACATAGAAAGTCTCTGAGAATAACTGGTCGCTTCTGTGTTCTCCCCACTGAGCTGATGCAGAGTATCAGGTGTCACAGAAAACCTTTTCAGGCAGTACTGGCTAAAATTTTTCAGAGGTGTCCTGAACAGCAAACAACTAATTGCTTAAAATCAAAGAAAAATCCTGAGAGGTATTTCTCCGTAGTTTAACTGTTAGGAGGAAGAGACTCTGGTCTCAGAGGTAAGTAGGTCCTGTGGAAAATATGCTCATTTTATGCTGAATATCTTATTTTTGTGTTGCTAATGGAAACTAAAATCCTGTAATGCCACCCCTCCTTCCATTTCCTTTAGTTGCTTGCTGCTGAAGATGTGTGACCCTTCCCACCACACCCTGCACCTCCATTTCCCCAGCTCTGCTCTCATGAAGATGTTTTCATAACCAGCCACGCCAATAGATTTCCAGCAGTGGAGAAGGTTAATGAGCAATTGTCACTGATTGCCCTTTTCCAGGCCTGGGAAGTAGAGAGTCCCGTGGGGACCAGGGACACCTCCCAGTCATCCTCCCTGGGGACATGAGGGGTCACTGGCCAAACAGCAAGTGTAAATACATTCCATTCTTTATCAACCATAGCTTCTCTTGTCCAGAGAAGAAACCTAAAAAGCCAACAGTGATTGCATGGTCTGTAGAGATTCGGAGGGAAAGGCTGAGAAAAGAATAGTACGATTGTAATTCCTCACCACTGCAGCAAGTAGTGCAGATTGTATTTTCAAAAGGGTGGGGAAAAAAAGTTTTGATGGACTTCACTAGAATAAGTAATTTAAAAGCTATCACAGAACTATCTTACCAAAAAGACTGTTTTTAATTATGCTTATGGGATAAAGTAATATCAACAAGAAACAGTTTGATCAGATTGGGTGGATTCTTACCCAGTTGATTCTGTTGTGAGATGATCCAACAGGAACTCATTTTCCTGCGGTCTAAGTTATGTTTATTGTACATTATCCCCGTGCTGTATCATGTACCTCATAGATTTTTCTTTATGGGACAAATCAGATAACAGTTTAAGGCTGAGTGGAAGCTGACTGTATATATTCCTAGCTAGTTAAACTGCTGGTTGTCAATGGGCATCTTTCATGTGAAAGGCAATTTCAAGGGGATGAGATTCTATCTAACAGAAGTACCTCAAGTACATTTTTATACTTGCTCACACGCAGTATTTATTTCATAGCTATCTATGCAGAAGATAGATGTGAAAGATACACTTACTGAAAATCCCTCAACCTGCTTGTGTCATGTGATTCTTTTTGGCTCAAAGAAAAGGTTCAAATGACCATCCCTTAGACAAAAATGATAAAAATTATTTTGGTTTTTTTATAAAAGAAGTTTTGTCTATTCTTTGATTTCATGTTGCTGGAGAGGATTTCATAGTACACGTGCAAATGTTTGCTTATATTTGATACTCCACAAGCAGTGTGACAATTAGTAATTTTTGCTAAATCAATTCCAGCAAGGAGATAATAGTAGATTTTGGTTACTTTATGGCTTCTAAGTTTAAAATATTTAATCAAAAGTCAAAAATTTAAATTACATATCCTTATGGCTTTTCTCTACATGTTTAATTGGGTATTGAGAAACCAACAAATGTATTTACAGAATAAAAAGGGTGTAAAGAGAAAATTGTCTGAAAGAAATAATCTTTAATCCATGCCTACAGTGATATAGAAAATATGAGGTTTTGATGTTATGAGAGTTATTTTGCTTACTCTGTTATGTCGATATAAAGTTATATTGATTTTATTAACGTCTGTGTTTAAAAAGTTCTCCCTTCTGGCTGTTGATATATGTAATATCTTTCCTTTTTCTAATTTTCTATTCTTTATATAAAGGGATGAAAATGGGGCAATGTCTATTCCAGTTTAACTGTCTTGAGACACTTCTGTATGGATTTTGTGTGCCTTCCAGAATAATAATAGTAACAAACTTTCAACCAAATCTGTAAGGGCAAGATACTTCATAATTATTAACTGCACATTCCTTTCAAGTTTCTCAGTGTGCTTTACCAACACTGACTCATCAAAGCTTGTAGCGTGTCTTGAGGTGGCTGGAAATAATCCCATACCCAGCAGAATAAGAGAGACAGAAGATAATGTGAGAGAGAGCTATAAAGGTTTTTAGGTACTTAAAGCATACTGATTTAGGTAACATAAAACACTTTTAAAAGTTAGGCCTTCCTGTATTTTCCCCAGGGTCTTTTGTAGAGTGAGGAATGCAGCCTACATTTTTTATGGGGACTCTGTCTATAATTGCCTATGGTCCCTTAGTGTAATGGAAGAAAAATTCACCGCAGCAAGAGCGCAACTGGGATGCTCTGGCCTGCAAACTGTCAAAACCAAGGCTGTTTCAAAGCTGCCCAAATAAATAAGTAGATTAAAAAAAGAGGCAATGCCTTGAAAAAATGTCATTCTCCTTTGTTTCTTTGGAAAAAGATCTTAAATTATACTAACATAAACAGTATATTTTTTAATACTGGTTGAAGGTGATAGATATGCTGGTCCATGAGCAGTATTTTACCACGTGTATATCCAGTACTGCAGATATGTTTTCCTCCTAAGCTTATTCTATAACCCCATGTTACTCTGCATTCTGTAATTATACTGATCCATAGCATACTGGTTTTTTTTCCCAGCTGAACTTTGCTTTTCCCTGACATTTGCAAAAAGTGACTATATGGAACCAGACTAAATAGATGTTAACAGCAAAATCTTTTTGCTGCTCTTCTATTAAAAAAAAAAATAAATCTATTTTCTGAAACTGCAAAATGTGAGGAAAAATGCGAAAGTTCAGATATTTGCTATTGCTGTGCTACATCCAAATGCAATTAAAGGCATTGACCACTGGCTTATTTTTATGTGCTGATTTACACAAATCTATTCAAAGTAATGAGAAGCCCAGCTGGTACAAATCGTTACCAAATGCCTTTCATAGCCACCTTTAGCTGGAGAACATTTGTTCTATGTTAACTGAGAACAAACTGTTTCAAATCATGCTGAAGTCTCTCAGAAGTATTAGACACAAGTTTATCAACTGTTTTGAAAGGAAAAATGAATTTACATGCTTCTCTCCTGCCAGATGTGTGTTCTGACAGGTTGTAGTACAACAGGTCCCAGTGTCTCAGTGCAGTGCTCCAGCTTTTGGGTGGAGGGGACATTTCCTTGCTGGATAAAGCAACCTTGGCAGCAAAAGCTGCTCAACAACCTATTTATTAGTATCTGTACTCCTCCCCTGCTGTTATATTAATATAATGAATTGTTCACAGGTGCTTCAAATGAGGTTTAGATGATCACTGGGAGCTTTGTTACTCAAACAAGCCAAATTGAAAGGAGCAGATGCACCAGTCCCCTAGCAAAAGTACAAAGTATGACTTAATGAAGGTCATTTTGCCCATTTTGGCCTTGGTGACCCTAAGAACAATCACAGTCATTATTTTACTGTTTCTGGACAGACAGGTGATTGCTTCTTGCCCATGTGCCTTGATTTTTTTTAGTTGCCTTTATTACATCAGTGGGAGCTCTTAATTGCATTTAATCCTACTCCCTTTCAACTGAAATGAGAAGAGTTCCCATATGATTGTTGTTAAACCGTGCTCCAAGTCTTGTTTGAGCTTTAATGCTCTTTGGTGTGGTGATGCTTAAATCACAGTGAGTTTTCAAATACAAGGCAAAGTGGATAGATAGTAAAATGGACATTCTCAGCTGGGGATGCAGACCAGGTAGAAGAGAGGAGTTAGAGGTGGTGCCAGATGCATGGCCTGCATGTTTATATATATATATATTTGTACTGTCCATTGCTTGTGGTTTTCTTCCCTGTCCTTATTTTGTGGCAAATACAGAGAAATGAACAAACTGGCATTATCCCAGAAAGGCTTGTGTATGCAATTAGCTTTGTAAATGTTGATTTACTGATCTACAAGGTCTTTTCAAAGGCTCTGCACAATGTGAAAGAGCTGCAGTCCCTGGAAGATGAGGTCTGTGTCACAGATGTGTGGTTCTGAAATGAAGGTGCCAGCCTAGCAGTTGGCAGAGACCCGGGTCCTTCCCCCTGGCTTTGCCACAGATTTCACTGGGATTTTGGGGAGAAGCTCACGTATTCCCTATGCCTCCTTTCCTTATTATGGAAACAGGAATGAGGATGTTTTTTACCAGCCTTTTTAGCTGTGTTTAGTTTATGCATTTTTGAGATAAGCCTTTTCTCTTGCTTTATGTTTTAACACTGCTCATCATAAAGGGATTCTGGTCTCTAGGGGTTATAATAATTGCAATGAATTTGAAGACTACTGCACCCAAAGAGCCATTGAATTTCCCCCTTCTCCCAAATGGAAAAGGGAAGAGGCTTCCTCCCCCCCAACCCCCCCTTTTTTTTTTAAGATATTTAAAGGGAATGTGCTAAGGTCACAAAGTGCATCAAAGGCCTATCTTTGTATCGCTTGACTATCCGCTCGGCGAGCTCTCTAACG
Organism: Antrostomus carolinensis; assembly: GCF_000700745.2. Classification (NCBI taxonomy): domain Eukaryota; kingdom Metazoa; phylum Chordata; class Aves; order Caprimulgiformes; family Caprimulgidae; genus Antrostomus; species Antrostomus carolinensis. The sequence goes on along the minus strand of NW_010301029.1, from coordinate 9,237 downwards.
TGTGTACTTTGATAGTTCGGTGACAGATATCACCAAGGAGAAAGGACAGCATTTTAACCTTGAGTACACATCGCAGGAGAAAATTACACAGGGACAGAAAAAACATGTACAACTCCTGTGCAATGAGCCGAAGAAAAAGATCTTCATTGGGCTCTTCATCTAGAGAGGGTTTTGGAAGGAGCTGCCAAATGCTGATGTTTTGTTAGAGGGGGTTTACAGTGTGTTCATAGGGGCTGCAAGTGGTCACTGATGGAACTACCAACAGGACACCTTTCCTGCCAGCAAATATTGCTGATGAGAGTGAAATTACAGTGTAAATGTGGGCACAATATTCTTCTTCCCAGAAGAGACATCAGTTTTGTTCTTTCTCCAACAGTGCACATCCTTCTTTGGTCCACCAGGACATAGCGTATTCAAGATTGGATATAACCTAACTCTGGTGTGGGTCTTAGTGTGAAATATGTGTATTTGGATGGTTTTCTGGCTTGTGCCTTGCTAGACTTTGTTTATAAAAGTTTACACTGGACTCCTGGGGTAGGTGTCTCTTTCATGCTTATTGGGCTCTACGGCAGAGTCCACAGAGTGAGGCACAGAGGTAATTGTTAAATTTAACCATGAAAACTGCTATTACTTGGTTTCTCTATGACATCTGTTATATCCTGTTGTGCATGTGATGAGAGGTAGATTTTGTTTCATTTTGAAATCTGTTGGTGAGCTTGAATAGTATCTAAAATAGTTGATGGCTCATCAAAACACATACAAAATCCATGCTTCCTGAGCTCAATGCAAAATCACCTTCTGAAGGTGTAACAAATTAGTGTTCTATACAGAGAGAGATTCAGTTTCCAGGCTGTTAGAGGCAAAGCAGTGCGTAGGTGTGTCAGGCAGGCTGCAAAAACCCTTGTGCATTAGAAAAGGAAGATATTAATGGAATATGAAAAGTGGGAAGGTGAATTTATGGCTACCTGGATACAAATGTTAGCAACTTCTAGTTCCGTTTACTAATACTGTTTAATTTCAGCAGATTTTCCCATGAACTCTACTTTCTCCAATCCAAGTCGTGCTCGTGTTTTCATGGGAGATTACGTACCAAGCACAAATATGGACAGTGATATGCAGGACTGGAGCATACATTACTACAGATCTGAGGTTAACATAAGGGCGTAAGGCTGCATTCATGCCTTTTCTCATCCAGTATGCACCCTTGCATATGTGTTCCAGGTCATACTCCCCTAGCTGTGAGTTTTACAGTGCTCTTTCTTCCTCATCAACAGGGCAGATGGATCTAGTCTTGCCTACCACCTACTCCTGAGCTGTATTATTTATTACATTTGTCAGAAGGTAACTATTCAGTCGAATGCTATAGATATTTTGTAATCCATTATCTATTTCAATCAAATTTGGATTCTGATCTTTGCTAAAGACCATGTCTATGGTGTATTTGAAGTCCAGAGTGAACATGCTTGCATGTTCAAAAGCTTTGTTTTTTAAACAACATGTATTCTTCCTTGCTCGGAAAGCTGAAAAACATCTTGGTGTTCTTGTTCCAATTTATTTTTGTGTTAAGGAAACAAACTTCATTCTAAGGGCAGATGTGCTTAGGCAGATGTTAATGAGAAATGAAGGTATTAGAAAGGAATGGGTTATTCAGTTTAGCAATGACTTGGATTTCTTTTGATTCTGTATGTAACCTTGATTCCATGTATTTTCTTCTCTGGACACTGACACTGCTGTTTTTGTCAGTGTTGCTAGAGGTTGGCATACAGATTCAGTCTTTGATGCACAATATATGTGGAAGGAAGCCTTCCAAAAGTTGCAATAGTGTGTGCTTAGCATCTAAAACTAGAACTTGGCCTTCATACTGGGTTGAAGGGTTGCTGTCGTATTCTCTGATTTGTTGGGCATTATCCTGATTTGGAGAAATACCACCTTAGCCAGAGGAACCACATACCTGAAAAACTGTCATCTCTTCTGTGTATATGCTGCATAGTCTCAGACTGAGCCTTACGCATAAGACAACCATCAGTCTTTCAAAAATCCTATTTGTTAATGATCTTCGAAATGATCCTGCTTTTGTGGTAGTAGATGAGGACTCCACAAGTTAGGTTCTGGTCATAATTTCCTATTAAATGTGAGTAAGAAAGCCAGGAATAAAAAGTGATGTAGACATTTAGGAACCTAAACTGTACCATTAAGCAGTTTTCTAATATAAATAAATAGCATGCATTTGCGACGTTTTGTTAAACCTCTGTGTTTTGTCTCAGGCTAATGTTATAATCTCTTTCAAGTGAAGGATTGTCTTTTTAGATAAACAGTAAAATCCCTTTAGAAATAAAGCCCTGATCTAGCTGACACCTATAAATTTATTACAAAATAAAAATACGTCAAACATCCTTCATTTAAATTGTTATTTGAAGATTTATATTATTGCATTGAGTTGCTATGGTGGCACTTGCAATTTACATTTCTGCCTGGAAAGCTTAGAGAAAAAAATATGAATATGGAACCTCAGAAAGTAATGATTGTCAAGTTTTGAAATGTACTACAGAAATACCAACTGAAGTAAATACATTTGCCTGAACTCTGGCACGCTGCTCAGAGCTGAGGCTTCCAGACTTGTGCAAACCTTCACTGTACAGAGCCTGTGGGGATTGGGAGCCCCAGGGTCCAGCCTCCTTGCTGGACAAAGAGAAAGTTGACATCCCAGGACCTAGTTTTACCTGTACATTACACTCCATTGTGTGTTGTAGGGGTCCCAGAAGTGCAAAGGTCTTGCATTTCAACCACAGGTGTTAGCCCTGGCAGTTGTTTCCTGTTCAGCCACGTAAATGGAAGTCTTGAGTTCATAAGCAGGTGAAGCAGCCTCACATAATTCCTCAGTCTTTGGCCACAACATACTCCACAGCCTGAAAGGTGAATGAGCTTTGGGGATGGTCCCATCAGTATCAGTTCCACTTCCATCACGAAGGAGCAGTGGCAATACAGTCAATAATCAGCAGCTGTTAAAGAGAGATTATAGGTTATATCTGGGCTTGGAAATGCTGATGTTGGTTCTGAAATGGCAAAAGGAAACTCCTATGCTTTGGTACCCATGAGCCAAACTGAGAGGCTGACCACTCAGGACATAATGAGAGGGTAAAAGAAAAGGTCAGGAATGGAGTCTGTAAAGGCAAAGAAATGTACAAGTTACTATTTAAACAATGGATTTAAAAAATATATTATTACTAAAAGGAAAATTATTAAAAATTGATTTTGTACTTCCAAAGATAGATTTACATAGCAGTGGGCTCAGCTAACTTGAAAGTGGGCTAAGCAAGTTTCAGAGGAAACGTTAGGAACCTTTTCTAGTGTGTAACAGAAATAACACATTAAATCTTACTTGAAAATGCCTTGTTCAGCTAGTGCTCATAATACCATGCTGATGGCATTTTTCAGGATGAGTCTGAGGTTGAGAAAAACACCTACTGAATAACTAGTGCCACTTACTTCAGCACTTGAGTTTTCCTCAGAGGTCTTCCATCCAATTACTGACCAGATCCACCGATAGTTACCTTATCAGATCTGACAAGAGCTGAACCCAAGGTAGAATGACTGCTTAAACATTTATTTGTGTCAATGACACGTTTAAAACTCTCTGCTCTGTCTAAATATTTAAAGGAAAATAAAAAGAGGAGAATGTAATGTGACATAAGAGGAAATGAAAAACAACTTTACTTGTTGAAGACATTCACTACACACAATTGCTGTCTTCTGAATAGCTGTTATTTTGGCAGAAATTGAGGGGAATGCAGTCCTAAATACCACGTTTGTCTGTTTCTTTTTAGCAAAAATGATTTTTACAATGGCAAGTAGATCTTTTGCTGTCAAAATCAAGGAATATGACAACAGCCAAGATCTTTAGGAACCTCTGAGCCTGAAGTTTTTTAATTGTAAAGCTAACATTGGAAAATTAAGAAATAATGAAGATTAATATATACTTAGTAAAAAGAAGTTGCAGCATTGTCCAAATCAGAGAGCTTAAATGTGTTGACTGCTTGTTAAAGTAGAATACATCTTAAGAACAAGCTGCAATAAGCTTTCTTCTTGGAGAAGCAGAGTATTTAAAACAAAATCTCCAAACCCCTTTTTACTGTCTAATTCAGAATAAAGCCAAATTTCAAAATTCTCCGTAAAGCATATCTGTATTTTCTATGGGTAGATAGATTTTTCTGTAGTAAATATACATATTCCATAGTAGATACCCTTTGCTGTCAGTTCACGTTGTGTTTAAACTAGAACAGTTTCCAAAGTAATACAGAACACGTGGGCTTTTCAGTATAAAAGGGATGCTGAAAATTTTCTTCATCTGTGAACTTTTCCTAGAAAGGAACTTAGTAAATTCAGGGATTTCTCTATGTGGATCATCAGTGATGTCTGAGGGGGATAAGAAAACAATGAAACTCAGAATGTGTGCATATATCATGCTCTTAGCAACACATTCTCTGTTGGAATCTGACGCTTATGTTTGCAAAAGCAAACCCACTCTAAATTAGTTTGCAGTTAATTGGCTGTGAAGGGAAATGCACCTTGCCAAAAAGGATTTGAAATATGAAGCAGTTTGGATCTGTGAAGAAGTTGATCACCATACTTGAAGAATCACAGACTCTTTCATGGGCATCTGGGAAATAATGTGGTTCATAATCTTCAGTGCTTTTGCAAATTCCATCATTTGGCAAGACGAGCATCTACTTGCTGCCATCTACTTGAAGACTGATTTTAGAGGGAAAGTCTTAGAATGTATGTTGGAGCTGTTCATTTGCAGCTGAGGAAAGAGATTTTGTTAGGGTTATTTCAGTAGTGGTTTGAGTATTCGATGGAGAATAATGGGAGCTAGCAGACACAACAGTAAGATCTTTTAAATATTTTTCCTCCTGGGACTCAAAGTGGAATGAATGGTCACATGCATAACAATGGTTCATGTCTGTGTAGTGTTACACGTCCTTGCATGTCTCTGTGGCCATTCCAAATACTAGTGGAGAAAATCTCATAGTAGGCTAGTGAAATAGGTGTGGTAGAGATGAACATAAAAAAAGTATAGGTTGACTTATCCAAGGTCACACAACCAGTCAGTGACAGAGCTGGAATTTGAACCAAGCTCCTGAATCCTTTTTGCATGTTTAACTACAAGATTGTGCAATCTTTGCTGAGACGCATGAAGGACGCATGTCTCTTCTGTGACAGAGCTGTAATACAGTGGGAGCTCCATCTTCAGAAACCAGTGGTGAGCCTCTGGAACTTTCAAGACTTTATTTCATTTTTAGTGTTTCCATGTACTGGCTTTTGATAGATCTCAGTGACTTTTCAGGATAATACATGTTGCACGAGATTGCACTGTGTGGTCAGGAATTATCATAACCTCTTCCTGATGTGTTACTGCCAGAAGACAGAGGGTCTTCTCATTTTCCATGAAGGTCTACGTAGATCTTTTTGATGAGCAAGAATAGTGTTCAGCAATGTATTCTGTTCAGTCACCTATCAGCTAAGTGGGTATAAGTAGGTAAGAAAATATCCATAATAAATCCTTAGTGAAATGAGAGCGCTTTTTCTTCCCCTTTGAGAAAACAGAGGATGCATACCAAATCGTGATTAATTTTGCTGAATGGCTAAGGAGCTAACTGTGTGGCTACAATGGTCAGAGATGGGCTGCCATAGCTACTGATAATGCAGCAGGTATTATTTTCAGTCAGTGCCTAATTGCCTTAGAGGAACTTACTTAAACTGAAACCGCTATTGTGCGAGGAACTGTTCATGTAGAGTATCTCCAGAGTGATCAAGATGATCCTGCTGTGGGCTACAATATAGATCAGTAAATGCAAAGCGTGGTTTTGTGAGGAAGCTGACATGACATTTTGAGAGCTCAGTTGGCAAGGGATGGTCTGCACATTGTTCTGTATTTTAGTAAGATGTTAATAGCAAAAATAATGGCTGATTCTCTTTTCAAATATTTGAATACCCACTCCAAAAATCACACTTGAATCAAGTAAAGTGCAACAGCTATCTTTCACTTCTCGGTTCTTTGAAAGCACCACCTAAGGCTCCTTCTCAAACATCTCTCAGAATGTCTCGGTAATATTGTTTTGTAGCCATTTACAATCACCACAGCTTGAGATATATGAATTAGTTTAATGAAAATAAGACTTATCTTCTGTCTCAGAGAATGTCCAATTCTCATTAATACTAATGGATGTTAGACATGTGCACTGACAATAGCCTTACAGGTTTTATGGCCGAGTGATTTACCATTTATGCAGGATGATACCAGGTTTACAGCATGGATACTATCTTAGCGTATCACATGAGAAACACATAGGCTTGCAGCTGGACAAAACTTAGTAGATTAAACAAAAGAAAACTTTCTTCTCCTTGGCCAATAGAATGCTAAAAATCTGCATTACCCAGGTAGGTTTTAGAAAAGGAAGCTCTGGAGTTCCATGTTTCAGCAAATGGTCCTCATTTGGGTCTGCTCTGAAAGGAAACCAGCTCCATTCTTAGTCTGAATGCCTAAACAAGGTTAGCTGCGGCTGGTTAACTTGCATATGAGGTAAAATCAGGAAAGTTTGTGACTATCCTTTTCCTCGGGAGTCAGAAAACTTGACTGTGAATTATTGCTGAATTCATTGTTAATTAGGCTTCAAATTATTTCTCATTTCCAGGTAAACATTTTTGCTCTGTGGGGTACTTCTTACAGTGGTTTACTAGCAACTGCAGGTCTGATTGTAAATTAGGTAGTATAACAAATTACTTAAAATCCAGGTGTGCAGGTATCAGCAGTGGATATTTTAATGTTATTTTGAGGCAATTCTTTAAACAATATATGCAGTGCTTTTGGTTGGAACATTGAATTCATCGCTGTCTCGACTAATGTGTACTGGAACACGTAAATAGCTTATCATCATTGCCCTGTTAGCTCAAATCTAATCAAGAACTAAGAAGATAATACTAATTTCCCTTCAGTTGTTTTAGTCAGTACTAAGGGACTGAATGCTGCAGAGGTTACTATTCAACAAGTTGGAAAAATAGTTGAGAGAACTACTTTTTTATGTTACTATCTTTAGCTGCTCCAGCTGGTCAGTGGTTAGTGAAAATGACATCTTCAGCCTACAGTTCTTGTTATATAAATCTTTATGGTTTATCACTTAATGTGTGATGGTATAAATATATCACCAGAAAAGAGAATATAGAAATGCTGAGTTTAAATAAGCTTTACAGACAAAGACAAAAGAAAGCTATGCCCATCATCACAACAAATTTCTTGCTCCTTTGCATCTTGTTCATGTTTTTCACTAGAGAGGAGGAACTGTGACCATATATATGTCCTCACATGAGAATTTGTGCTGCAAAGTTATGACCTAAAAAAAATTTTACGTTAAAATAGAGCAGATTGCTTATGGCAACTAGTGCATAATGAAGGAACACAATGAAGAACTGCAGTTCATATTGCTCTTCAGGTCTGTTCTATTTTCATAGTTTTTTGTTGTTTTTTTTAAGTAGAAAATTGCATAGTATAATTACAAGTTCATTTGCATTCATATTACAAGCTCTGAGCTAGTACAGTCTTTTATATTTAAAAAATATTGTTAGCAAGTGTGATTTGCATCCATAAATTTCAGAAATGGGAATGAATTTTACACTTTCTCAAAGTTCCTTCTCCTCTTAGTCAACATCTAGCACCCTTTCTGTTAACTGCGGACCTCAGGGAGGCTGGCAACAAGGTAAATGCAACTTCATTTTATAGTGTAATCGGCAAGGTGTAGAGTAGTTCATTTACTGTTTCCCCAACAAAAAAAATCTCCCTTTTGTGAACTAAGGATGACCAACATTTTATTGGACTTAATACTTAGAGATAATTATAGCCACATGTCATCTAGAGGATGTTGTCTATCATTTCCTAATGGAAAGGTGACTTCTGTTGCTTTATTTTTTCTTAAGTTCTTTATCTTCCCGAGATGACAAAATTCTCACCAATAGGAAATACTGCTGCAATTAACTACTAGGACTTAATTTTTTTTAATCCACATTAGAATAAGTAGGTTCAATTGATAATCCCACCTTTCATTTCTGTAACAAATGGAATTGGAGAAAACAGGTCTATAATAAAAGTCTCCATTCCATCAACTACTTCTATAAATGTGGTATGACTTTTGAAGTGCATTTTTGTTATATCATAAAGGTTATTAGATGACTTCATCTTTTATGCTTAACACCTGATGTGGTATAGAAAGAATAATTGAGGAAGATGAAATTGAAGATATTTGAGACTTTTACCTGATCTTTGCACGTACTTTCAATCAATCTGTTTGCTCAGCCTTTTCTCTCCGCTCTTGGATGGGGGCTGTTAACATGTTGGCACATTGGGTCAGGTCTCCTGCCTGTCAGTTTGAGGTAAAATAACCTGTAGACATCTTCCTACCTTGTGAGCATCTTGGTGATTACCCCTTGACTGTCATCTCGAAGAGTGCACATCAGCAGTTAGATATTTGCATGCCCGGCATAACATCTCGCTCGTAATTCCTGATCAGATGGGATACTCTGTAATGGTTTGAGCCCTCTTCTCTGTCAGCCGAAGGAGACGCTGTCACTCAGACGCAGGAGGTGAATCAGACCTATCTGGAGGCTGCAAAAAGCTTTTCTTTTAGTCATTTACCTCAGTTAGCTAGAGCAGAGCTGCTTTTATGCCTTGATTGGAGATAATATCAGTTTGATAGCAATAACCTCGCAAATGTACTTCTCTTCTGTATGTAAATCCTTTCAGGAAGTGCATGACAGCCTCTGTTTTCTATGAGTCTCCCTTTGTAAAGAAGCTGTTATCACAGAATAAGTTTAATGGGTCGTGAATTTTGTGTTGAAAGGAGAGTCTCTCCATGACTTCTGATCTGCCTGCAATAGACCTATTGGCTCGGCAGCAAGTGCATTAGGCTAAAGACGCTTCCTCCATTGACTCCGAAGGTAACAGCCCTAAATGCCTCATTAAATTTTCATGGGTGACTGAGAGAAGCCATGAGAAAAACACCACACTACCAGCGCTGTGTCGGCGGGACCCCCACCCCCGAACCGACACCCCCCACACGGGCCGTGGGCCCCCAGTCCCCGAGGGGGGCCAGGGGCTGGCCCGGTCACGGCCGCTCCTGCGCGGGCACGGAGCCCCGCGGCTGTCAGGAAGGGCCGAGCTGTGGGGAGAGACCGTGTTCGCGGCGCCGT
>NW_010301028.1:569-1222 GCF_000700745.2 Antrostomus carolinensis | reverse complement strand
TGGGATCCAGCCTCCTCACCCGACCGCTGCCCACCGCGCGAGACGCAATTCCGAACGGGACGCGCCGCAGCAGCTGGGAGAGAGCCAGCTCCTCCGGCCCCACCACCAGCCAAAAATAACGATGGCGGGGTGACTTTCAGCAGGGAAGCGATCTGCACGGCGGCAGGGGCAGGGGGTGCGTGCTGAAACACAGCTGCCTCTGGGGCAGTGACTGCTCATCCCTTGGGATAAAAGCAGAAAGGATCAGGGGATGCTTCTGGTGGGGGAAGAGGGCTGGACTCCATTTTGCAGTTGCATGGACACAGTCCCACCAGCGGGATAATGACCCTGTCCTGGGATGGTCAGCTCCGCGAGGGAACACCTCCATGTGAGGGACTCACCATCGCTGGGAGAGGCTGGGCTCATCCCCATGACCCAATGCATGCTGCAAATTCCCCTCCTGCATTTATTTCCCTCTCAGTTGCTGTGACTCACACTCTCAGGCTGCCTGTTTACAGACTGTTTTCCCAAGGTCTCTGCGGAGGCAATGACCAGTTGGGAGGAACTGGGCTGCTTTGAGGGAAACCCCCCAGAGGTCTGGGAGCATGAGGGAAGGGGCATCAGTTGGACGCCTGGATGCTGGGACCTCTCCCAAGGGATGGAGGCCACTGTGC
>NW_010301028.1:0-553 GCF_000700745.2 Antrostomus carolinensis | reverse complement strand
ACTGGCTACACCCAGGAGCCTGGGGCAATGCCAGGGCTGGCACCACCAGCCTGCCTGGCATTGCTCTGGCAGCCAGTTGCCTGTGGGGCAGAGGTGGGTACGACCCACATGGCTCCATCTCCAAAAGGTCAAGAGTCACCAGCCTGGAAATGGTCCCCACCTTCATCTCCCATTGGTGGGTGTCCAGCATGCCAAACCCCCTTGGGACAGAGGAAAAGGACCACAAGAGGGTGGCAAAGGAATGGGAGGGCTGATGGCAAGGGAAGGACAGGAGGATGGAGGGAGCCTCAAGGGCTAGTGGGTCACCCTTGAAGTAGCCCCAGAGGAGGTTCCCGGTGCGTGCATCCCGGCCCTGCCTCCCTGCGGAAGCTGAAGCGCTGGGGAGGGGGAGCGGGGGGAGGCTGCGCTTTGTGGTTTCACGGTGCATCTGTGCCCTTTGAATCCCCATGTGAATGTGGAGGTGGTAAAATGTCACCAGCTGGGCTGCGGGGAAGGGGGCCGGGCGCGTAAAACCCCAACAAAGGGCGGCCATTGTTTGGGGAGAGGCGGCAGG
>NW_010301027.1:21356-22746 GCF_000700745.2 Antrostomus carolinensis | reverse complement strand
GAGAGGGGCTGAGGCGGCTGGTGGGCCCTCCCCGGTGCGGTCCCCCGGTAGCCATGGGGGTCCCGCGGGGCCTCGGGGAGAGCCGGGGCTGGGGAACCCGCCTGGTCCCGTTCCTCCCTCGGTTCCTCCCGGTCGCAGCGATGCCCAGAGCCGGTTGCATTAAACGTTGCAGTTTTAAGTTCTTTAACAGTATTTCCACGACCTCCCCCCCTCTCTCCTCCCCTCCTTGCAGCACATCTGTTAACTGTGATTCCCACGCATCATTTTTAAAGGATAACTTAGTTTAAAGTAAGTCCTATCAAGTATTTAAGTGTATACTCGTTTTCTGTTGCTCTCAATGAGGCTCGTTCGGGATTATCCTGCTTAAGGGAAAATGAGAAGCATGTTGGTTAATATTTCTTATAGATTTGGATAATTTCTATCCAAATAAATTGGATATAAATGGATATATACCAGATATATTTGCAGTGCAAAAGTTGATTCAAAAAAAAAAAAGAGCGAAGCTCTAAATTAAAAGTGTCACAAATTAAGATTTCCCAAGAGCTTTGCACTCTGTTGTGGTATTAAAATATAGTTAAATTCTAAAGATGTTTTAATAAATGAGCGAGAACTGATGATCTTCCAGACTAAAATGTGGGATGCATTTCAACGTTTGTCTCTGTATCAACATGAATTGCTGTGACTAACTGGTTTGTATATGGGACATTTCCAGCCAGGTTTGGAGATGGATTATATGACTCCTATATGAGGATAGATCAGATTAGGTACCAAGAGTCTGCAAATGAAGAACACAGCCCCTCAGGACTTCCTTCCCTTGGAAGATCTAATGTAAGTATTTTAAAGTTGTGTGAGTCTTCACGTTGTGTTGTGTGGCAGTGAAAACTGTCGAGGAGTTAAATATCTCTCTGTAGAGAATAAATTTTAAGAAGTGTGATGTTGCAGCTTTGTAGTAGCTTATTAACAGTATTGCTTTCACTAAGCATAAAAATGATGTGGTGTTGTGTTCAGTGTAGAACTCGCTAGGCAGCCTCAGAAACCCTATTTTACTATCCTCAGCTCATGTTTTAATCAAGAAAGTAATTTTACAAGTGGTTGAAGTGTTCTGCTGTGTCACCTTTGTATGGAAATCCACACACATGCTTTGCTTTAGCTCTTGCACGTTTCCATTTTAGTTTCCCTCATGAAAATTCTGAGGTTGAAGTACTTGGGAACAGCAGAAAGAGCAGCGTGGGTTCGCATGGCAGCCAAACATCTTACAAAAGTATCTTCCTCCTCTGAAAACTTTGTCACTTAGTTTGCAAAACAGCTCTTCATGGACTGAAGGTGTTAACGTGCTTCTTCAGAAGTGATGCTTTTCCTCAAGTGGATGTGGAATTATGAGATCTTTCCC
>NW_010301027.1:0-21346 GCF_000700745.2 Antrostomus carolinensis | reverse complement strand
CTTTCCCTAAATTGATTCGATTGAGCGGTAGTGGTCGTGTTTAGCTCTAACCTTTATATGGTTTTTAAATGTCTTTTGGCTCTTGTTGAATTCTGGCAGAAGTGAAGGACCTTGAACTTAAAAGAAAACATTGTCTCAAAAGTGAAAATAGACATTTCAGTCAGTAAGGTGCAGTTGAAAATCATCACCTTGTGGGAATTTATTGTAAGAGATAGCGCTAATTAATCTGGTCTGGGCCATTCACTGAGCAAACTCAGTAGCGTGGGTCTGTGTTTTACCTTTTTGGCAATAATGAGGGAGAGCAGAAGAACTGAAGAGATTTGTTGAGCAGTAGATTTTGAAGAGTAGCGGGTTGGTTTTTTGCAGGGATGTGGGAACTTTTAAAGTGCAGTGTTTAGGTCATAGTGTAACTGGAGTTGTTCATAACTGAGCAGAAATCAGTGGAATGGAAGTATCCAGTTAAATACAAATATAACTCTATGAATATTTAGTTTCAGTAGTGTACTTATTCTTTGTATTTTGTCCTTAACTTCTTAAAGTGAGATTAAGGATTATAAAATGCCCAGTTTTGCCACGATGACAAGTCAGAAAAATACAACCTTAGCGATATCTTGTGAGCAGGAGCTGAGATGAAGCATGCAAGGATGAAAATCATGATGCTCCATTTTAATGGGAAAGTATCTGGAATTAAGTGATACTTGGTTTCTTTCTTGCAAGATTTTTGTATTGTGATGTAATGTTACATGAGAATTGAAGAGTTCTGTTGTCTGCAGCTGTCCCTTTTTTTCATCTTAGCTATAAGAGAACGAAGATATCTGTATTTTGAGGATACACGGGTTTAATTCAGTCTGTTTAATTCAGAATTCAGAAAATAACTGATGCACTTTTGCAAAACCAATTGTGTAGGAACTGGGTTAACTCTTCCCTTCTCAATTAAAATGAAGCTTTGTAAAGTAGGTGAAAATCTTCAACGGGGTGCCAGTTGTGTTGTCAGTCTAGTTTCTTGACTGCTAATGGCACTTTATCAATAAAACAGAACACGTGCAGCCTGTGATTTGTAAAAGCAAGCTGTTGAAAGCAAGCTGATGTTACCCAGGAGTCATCTGACTCAAAGTGTAGCTCTTCTGACTTCAACTGAAGAATGATCTATATTTGTGGCTCATCGTCATGTGGCAAATGATATTGGTTAGTCCTCCAAGAGTGAAAATTTAGTCCTTACTACTGAATGGCTGTTGAGTTGGGTTTGAGATCCAAAGCCATAGTTTCTTCATTAATAGTTCCAGGATAAATGGAATAATGAATTCCTTGTTTATTTAGTGATTCAAAGGTACAAAATATTTGCTACAAACAGCAGCATTAGCAGAGTTGCTATTTGTTCCTGAATAGGGAATATTTAGATTTAATGCTGTTTGTGAGACTTTCACACTTTATTGTGTTGCTACAATTGATGACATTCAGACCATTAACACCATCTTTTGGAAATCAAATAGTTATTGAATCAATATATCAAATAAATGAAAGAAATTTGTGTGATACAGCAGGATGTTTTGAAGTCTTGGTGTGTAATTCATTCACCCAGCTAGAGGAGGCTGCTCCCCAGAGCCCTCCTGATACAAACTGCCCCGGCAGTGTTCCCTGTCAGGGTGGGTGTCTGCAAAGGTGCAGTTGTGTCTGTTCTGAATCACAGGGATAAAAAGCTGCTTCTGCTGTGTGTACAATTGGAATCCATGTAGGAAGAATATAAAGTTTTGATTGCAAAGGTGAAAATAAGACTTCTTCTGTAGAAGGCTGGGCTTGGTTTGTTGTTTTTCCCCTCTCTCTCTCCTGCTCTTCCTGGAAAACTTTAGAAAACAAACAAGTGTGAACCTTGTTCTGGGCTTATGTTCTCTGTTTATTTGTAAACTCACTATTTGAGTTTGCTGGACTGAACAGTCTTTTAGCCAGTTCTGAAAATAAGTCATTCTTATCTCAGAAGTTCAGCCAGACTCTGAGAAAAAGGTGTTTATTCTAAGTTACCAGGGCTGGGCTTTGTTGTTTTTCTTTAAGGCTTTCTGGAAAGGCGTGTCTCTTACAGTACACTGTATTTTGGGGCTGATAGGATGCAGAGTAGCAGAATTTAGTAGGATATATCCAGTGGCCCCTAGTCACCACTGATAAGGACTGACTTCTGCAGGAAATGCCCATTTTTTGGAGCTTGTGAGCAAGAGCTAACATTCAAGGCAGCACCAACAAACAAACTCTTCAGAGAGACGTGTGTAGTTGTTCTTGGTGAGAACATTCACTTCCCGTATTTACTGACTGTGCCGAGATGTTGGACTGTATGTAACTAAAAAGGAATTTGGTTTTATTGCAGTGGATCTGCAGGTTTATTTATATTTTTTTTTTGTTTGATTCCTGTGTAGTTATTTTGGTTTTCAGGGATTCGGTTTGGCATGTGTCTCGAATCTTTATTTTTAGATTAAAGGACAAAATGGAAAACAGATGTTGCCTCTCTAGTCCTGGCTTCTCCAGTGTTGCATGGGATAAAAAAACACCTCTCTGCTGTCTCTCAGCATGGAGAGTGAGTGAGTAGAAAAGGGGAATAACTGCTGTTCAAGTAAGGAACTGAACTCCAAGGAGTTCAGCGTTTACTAAACTGCAAAAATAACAAGCTTGAAAAATTTTACAGTGCTTTTCTGACCTGCTGTGTGTTCATTTCAGATGTGAATATTTTAACACATGGCAGTAAGAGGCAGTGGTTACAGCTACTGTCAACTGAGTTGGAGTAAGAGATATTCTTGATTATTCAAAGCTTCCAAGTCTGTCTTAAGATAGTCGTGCAGGTACAATAATTTCAAAGGGATTTGTGGATATGATGATATTTTTCCCTTTCAAAGAAAAAAACCATCAATTTTTATTTTTTACAAGTATGCTTTATCTTATCTTGCTCTGTCATCCTTTTGCTCCTCATTCAGCTTGGCTCCACCAGCCTTTTATGTCACTTGCTGTCATTTCTTTGTCTTCCTTTGGCACACTTGTCTCTGCAATATTCCTGACACTTCTCTGCACATTCATGTTACGCTGCATGTGTCAGACAGGTGCAAGTTGCATCTGTCATCGGTTGTGTTTGCTGCACCCACGTTTCAAGCTAAACATAGCTGTTCCCCCAGCTGTTTGCTGACTACGTGCATACTAGTGGAGATAGGTATTGTGTCCTTGTTGGAGTGTGTGACTGCCCAGGGTTTACCTTTTATGGAGTTAAAAATACACTACTTTTGTGTGAGTGCTTGTTTCAGTAAGTTACATTCTCTTTGTGTACCCTTCCAGCTTGTAACTTGAGTTAGTTTAGGTCCAGCATTTTATATTTGTTCCCAATAGAAATGCAAAACCTATTGATATTTTTGTTTCATGTTCTGTTTTATTCTTAGTCTGTATTTTAAAAGGTCAAGTAAAGCTTTTTTTTTTTTTTTTTTTTTCCCCCTTCTGTAGGTTTCTAGCAACAAACTCACAATGAAGGATCACTCTCTGAGTGGAAATCAGGTCAAAGTGGAGCAATTATTTGAGGACTCTGGCAACAGAAGGAGTAGCACTCTTCAGACCACAGGAGTTACTGGTTCAGAAAGATCTCTTCCTTCCCTGACAAAAGATAAAAGTATAGAGAGCATAAGCACTTCTAAAAGTGGTGGTAGTTCCTCAAAAGCACATAAAGCCATTTCCCAACCTCCAGAGCAAGCTGTCAAACAGTACAAACATCAGTTATCTGCTTATGAGCAGCAAGAGATATTTAATTTTTCTGAAATTTATTTTGTGGGTCCAACTGCAAAGAAGAGGCAAGGGGTCATTGGTGGTCCCAACAACGGAGGTTACGATGATGACCAAGGCAGCTACATTCACGTGCCTCATGACCATCTTGCTTACCGGTATGAAGTCCTCAAAATCATTGGCAAGGGCAGTTTTGGACAAGTTGCTAAAGTCTATGATCACAAACTCCACCAACACTTAGCCTTAAAGATGGTTCGCAATGAAAAGAGATTCCATCGCCAAGCAGCAGAAGAAATCCGGATCCTGGAGCATCTGAAGAAGCAGGATAAAACAGGCAGTATGAATGTTATTCACATGCTGGAAAGCTTCACCTTTCGGAACCACATCTGTATGACCTTTGAACTCTTGAGTATGAACCTGTATGAACTGATTAAAAGAAATAAGTTTCAGGGCTTCAGTATCCAACTGGTACGCAAGTTCGCTCACTCCATACTGCAATGTTTGGATGCCCTTTACAGAAACAAAATCATACACTGTGACTTGAAGCCAGAAAATATCCTCCTAAAACAGCAAGGGAGGAGTGGAATCAAGGTTATAGATTTTGGGTCCAGCTGTTTTGAGCACCAAAGAGTCTACACGTATATTCAGTCTCGATTTTATCGGGCGCCAGAGGTAATTCTGGGGAGTCGCTATGGGATGCCCATAGACATGTGGAGTTTTGGCTGTATTCTGGTGGAGCTATTGACTGGATACCCTCTTTTTCCTGGAGAAGATGAGGGAGACCAACTGGCTTGTATGATGGAACTTCTTGGAATGCCACCTCAGAAGCTTTTGGATCAATCTAAGCGAGCCAAGAACTTCATCAACTCCAAGGGTCATCCTCGCTACTGCACTGTAACTACACACGCGGATGGAAGAGTGACCCTTACCGGGAGTCGATCGCGCCGGGGTAAAATACGAGGCGCTCCTGGGAACAAAGACTGGGTGACAGCACTGAAAGGCTGCGACGATCCCTTGTTTATAGAGTTCTTAAAAGAATGTCTCAGCTGGGATCCTTCCACCCGCATGACTCCGAGTCAAGCTTTAAGGCACCCTTGGATTTGTAAACGAACACCCAAACCACCCAGCACTGATAAAACCTCCAATAAACGGATTTCTAGCTATACCAGTTCCTTCACGGGAATAGGTTCTAAGTTGCCTCCTGTAGTTGGAGTAGCCAACAAGCTGAGGGCTAATTTATCATCTGACTCCAATGGCAGTATACCTCTATGTACTGTGCTACCCAAACTGGTCAGCTAATAGAAAATGATGTATTTGCAGAATACAGACCTTGTATTTTAACTGTTTGTTCATAATGTATAAGGAAGTTCAATGCAGAGGTTTTTAATGGATTTACTTTTTATTAGAGTCTTGGCTATCAAAAGTTCAGTCAAAAAGTAGACATTTCAAAGGGCTAACTTTTATCCAGTGGTTTCACTCACAAAGTGGTGCATATTACATGACTGGGTAGGTCAGCTCAGCTGTTGAGTGACATGACAGTTTGGCAGACGTGCTATTTAATAGTGCTATTTTAGAAATCAAACCGTTTCTTATCAGTACGGTTTAACAGATTCTTTTGCTTAAGACAGCAAGGGAAATTGATTTAAAAAAAACCCCCATCTTTTCAGTTAATCCCCAACTGAACTCTTTTTATTCTGGGGAGAGTTTTTACATCTGTTGTCAAAAGCACAAATGTGTTAATGTTAAGACATTAGGAACTTACAAATTGCTAACTTATGTTTGAAGAATTTGATTTCTCTGTGCTGCTTTTCCCTTATCTATCGTGACTGAGATTTTTTTAAAATACCATGGGATGTAGACACCAAAGGAATTTGGTGTTGAAATTTTATCATCTGAATTTTTATTTTTTTTTTCCAGAAGAGCATAGAAATGCCATGGAACACAGGATATATCTAAATAAACTACTAACGTCTGTACATTTGGTATTTCCCTTAAAAGTCTATGGAAAGCTGGTAGGGGAATTCAAGATCAGGACTGGTCCATTACAAGTGTTGGGCCAGTTTGTTCAGGGCTAAAGAGTCAATTACATGTTTTCTTTGGAGCTCAGATTTATATCAGTTCTGCCAGGTGTGTGTGTGTGTGTGTTTGTTTGTTTGTTTTCCTGTGTTGTTCCCAAAACAGAAAATGTTGAATTTAAAGAGCTGTTTTATTTACATGTTTGAGATTCTGGTAATTTCACTTTTTGTGTGTGTGTGTAGAGTGAATTCCATTGAATTACATGGAGCAAACATTGCACCCCTATCAGACAAGTAAAAGTTGTTAAGGCCCAGGACTGTAACTAGAAAATGGGGGTAGAGGGGGTGATGCCTAATAATTAGAAGCATGTTCTGAAATCTAAGTGTAATCTGTGAAATATCAGGGAAGACTCATGAGGTGCAACAACGGGTGGATCCAAATCGAGGTACGTTACGGGAAGAATTGCTTCATTTCTAATCCTAGTCCTTCAGCTCTTTGAGACAGAGATGCCAACATTTTCTCATTCTTGAAATATACGAGCTTCTATTTCCTCTTCCTTTATCTTCCAAGAACATGAAAGGTGCTGTGACCTGTAATGACAACAGCATGACTTGCTGGGGTTGTTATTTCTTGCAGCCACATGGCCCGAGTCCATTTACAAAAACATCTGATCTCTTGCCAGGTGCCTGAACACAATTTTAAATATAATTTAGAGCTTTTTATGAAGAGAAGGTTTTAAATGTAATGAGTTTCTCTGTAGCAGGTTTTTAATGTTAAAACAAGGAGGCTCTCAAGGAATTATCAGAGTGATTTTGAAGATAAGGTGACCACATGTTCAATTCAAGACCCACCCTCTGAGAAGATGAGGCTGCATTTTCTCCTCTCCTCTGTTTAATTACAGCACTGGTGAAATGCTGGGTGGAGCCCTGTATACATAAAGAAAATAAATCAAAAAGACAGAGCCAAAGCTCCAAACTTTCCAGGACTGTTGTTTAAACTGAGGTTCTCCTGTACTTGGCTTTTCTGAGTCCTTTTGTTTTACAAGTGTAAGATCAGTAAGCTTAGTAATGATTTAAATGAACAGTCTAGCCTTTATCTGTGCAGCTGCAAGTAATTCCAGTGTGTATGGTATGCTCGTGATTCACTTCATAATAATCCATGACTGGTAGTTTTTATTTTGGTCAGCTGAGTGAAGTTTTATTTGAATGGAAGAAGCAGGGAAGTGGATTTTTGGGGGGAAGTGGCAGAAGATATCATTGATTTTAGTAGGATCTCTAATAGATGTGGCATGTTTTCAGGAGCCAGAAACATTCTTCTTCCTCCTCTGCCCTTTATGCTTTTTTTTAAAATTATTTTTTTAATTTTTTTACAAAATATACCTGGTGAGTGAGGAGGAAGGAAGCTTTCAGGAGCAATAACTTGTTGGAAAGATGCATGGAAAAGCACTTTATATAGAGACTGTAAAGCAGTGGTGGTGTCGAGGGCCTGGCAGAAGACAGAGTGTTGGTGTGCTGGGAGCTGTACAAACAGGTTTCTCTTGGGAACACAGAGTGGTGTCTTGGTTCTAAACCATTTTTATCTATAAAATGCCAAATGTAGAATAATCATTCTCCTGTGATTTCTGGGAACTGGTTGCTATGAGGTAACTTCTAATGTGACAGCCTCCGCTGTACACAGTCACCTCACTTAAGGCTGGTGCTGTAAAACTGCACATAATGAGTTGGTGACAATACTGCTTTTTATCTAGAAAAGGTGTTCAGTGTGAGCTGACTGCACGAGGTGCCCCTTGTGAGTTGTCTGTGTTTAAGACTGGATCTTGCTTACTTGGGACTGCTATATTCTAAAATTAAGCACGTAGTTAACTGTCTGGCTAATTTGAGGCTCTTGTCTATGTAGCCACAGTAAATCTGGGAGAGAGCTGAGGAATCATCCCTGCAAACACTTGTTGAGTTCCCTGCAAATTAACGTAGGAGTTGCTCACAGCCACGTGTGGAGGGTTGGACTGTGGCTGTGTCGTTGGATGGTGTCATTTCTAAAGGGTGGTCACAATCCCCAGGGCTGTCTTTGCTGAGATACAGTCAGATCCCAAATGCAAACATTGTTCTTTGGAAAGCTAAACACTAGTGGGGTCTGCAATCACCAGAGGTCCCTCATTTTCATGAGTGGTGATATGGGTTCGAACGTCAAAACCAGTCTAAAGCTAAACTTGTCTAAACAGATGAACAACACAGCTCTTATTTTTGTCGTAACTCTTTCCTTTGCAAGTTTATTAATCTGCCAGCAGCAGTGAGGTTCCGCTGGAGCTTCAGTCATGTTCTTCTAGGGAGTCAGCACAAAACAAGTGCAGATTGCTTGAGTTTACAGCAAAACAGACGTTGCATTTATAAAAGTCACCCAAACTTGGTTTAAACTGGTCCTTATAATGTTCCCTCTGCTTTACTCCGCTGTTAGTCTCTGTTGTAAGTAACATGCTCTGTTTGTCTGTTTTCAGCCATTTGGTTTAGCAGTGTTTTTGTACAAAGGAAGGACAAGGCTTGAGCACCACATCTGACAGGTCCACGTGGCTTTTACACTCGGGTCCAAATATCACCTGCCTGGCCAAGTTGCAGGGAGAAACTTGGTTTTATTTAAACTCAGTGGGACAGTGACATATTATTCTTCCCTGCAGGACGTGGTACCACTGACAAACACCCACCCAGGTGGCATTTAGTTCTTTCCAGGTTTGATCTGACTAACACGAGCTGTTGAATGTGAAGCCCGTTTCACAACAGTGACCTGATTAGAGAGATCTGTGAACGACAGATACTCCTCACGAGGGATTGTTATCCTTCCCATCCGGCTTGAATAGGAACTCTAGTTGTCTGGTGACCTAAGAATTCCAAACAGACTAACTGGAAAGCTTTAAGGTGACTTTTGTGGAAGAGTCGAGTGTGTTGCTCAATCTGAAATTGTTTACAATCCTTTTGACCTGTTAGGACTTTCACACAGTTGGAAACTTTTTAAGCAGTGATTTTTATCAGTAGAGGTTCTTTGCAATGGTCATCCTCTTTAAAACTACCTCCAAAATAAACCTAAGGTCCTTTTTAAAGGGATATTCACTGCAGGCTGCACCTCTTCTTTTTGTTTTTTATTTTTCTTGTTTAATACTAATAGCTGTTCTGGCTGTGAAACCTATACATGATGATCTCAGCAATGTCTTCCTAATCCTAGCCATACAAGTAAAAGGCTGACTCTGCACCCAGAGATCTCTGCTGAAATGATTGATACAAATCCCCTGCCTGCCAAAGTTTAATACCGTTGTGGAAAGGGAGAGCCAAAATAATATGGAAAGATCTGTGGTACTTCTCTGCAGTACCCAGCCGAGGTTCAAAACAAAACGGTGCTGAAAAACTTCTCTTTAATGAAATAAAAACCCTGCAGGTTTTGCATGTGTTGGACATTTGGAGCTGTGGGTACCTGGGAGTTTTGAAAACTGGACATCATAGTTTTATACTTAGTGTTTATCACAGATACCACTTGATTTTTTTTTATTGTTTTTTTTCTTTAATTACTTTGGTCAGGGTTTGGGGAAATGTACCCACTTTATACTTCCCATAAAAGAGCCTTTATGTGTTTTTTGAAACTCCACTGATACCTTACAGTTTTTTAACTCCCACTGTACAAATCCATGGGTCATCTGAGCAGAGCAGTCTTGGATAGGTGAACGTTGTCCCTGCACTTGGTGGGTGCAGTGACTTTAATCCCAGTGCAGTTCTCACAGACAAGCTAACCAGGTCAGTAAGTCTGTGTTGCTAAAATAACCCATGTTCCCTATACATAGTACTGTGCCTTATGATTTTACCAGCTTACATCTGTCTCGGTGCAATCAAATTACTACTCTTCAGGGTTTCTACTACATTGCAGATGTTCATACTAAATGTCAATGTCTAAAGAATTTCCAGGTTAGCCTTCTTATTCTAAATATTGTGATGAGGTGTAATATGGTGGGGAACGTAGAAAACATTTAAGGTGCATGTGAATATAACTCGCTGTGAAGGAACACTTTGGAAATAAGTCAGTCTCCAACTATGTATCTAAATGTAATGAACAAATTTATTTCCTAAAGTTGTATTTCGGTTAATTTTTAAAAGAAAATAAAAATAAATGCATAATTTTCTTTAGCAACAGACTGTGCAAATTCGTAAAAGTAGTAGTTGATTTGAAAAAAAAAAAAGAAAAAAAAGAAAAAAAAGAAAAGGAAAAAAGTATTAATTATTTCCAGATGGTGTAACTTATACTGCCAGACGTTCCCTTCTGTGGCATCTGACTAGAGATGAGTAGCAAATTTTCAGCCTCTGTGTGAATAGGTGGTTTCAGTGTGTCTGTGCTAAACATGATGAATGCTCTTGATCTGACAAGTGTTTTTCTCGTTAATGGTGCTCTAATTAGAACATATCAAAGTTTTGCCGTGACATTCTTCAGTTGTCACTTTCTTATTCAGCCCACCAGAGATCTTTTTAAAGTCCGGAATCCTGCTTATCCCTAGGCTGAAAGGAGAAATCCAGTAATAACCACTTAAGGGAGATTTGCTTTTATTAGAAACCTATAAATGGGTAACCTACTGTACACAAGTGGGTATGGGAATGGTTGGGAGATGAAATCATGCTGCAAGAAAAAGGTCTTTAGCTATGACCTGTACCATTAAACGATGCATGTTACATGCAGAAAGTTTGCAGACAACACCCGGTGAATTTTTTTCCTTGTTTTGGTATGGGTGAATGGCAAATGTTTGATGAAAAAAAAAACATTTACAATCTGAAAACAGTAACAAATTACATACGTGCAGACACTGAAGTGTTCTCTTAATGCCTTTGTTTATAGCACATGTATATATGTACGTGTAGCTACGTAGGCTGCAGAACTTCTTCCTAATATCTAATCTAAACCTCCCCTCTTTCAGTTTAAACCCATTTCCCCTTGTTTTGTCATTAACTGCCCTTATGAAAAGTCCCTTCCCAGCTTTCTTGTAGCCCCTTCAGGTACTGGGAGGCCACTAGAAGGTCTCCCGGGAGCCTTCTCTTCTCCAGGCTGAACAGCCCCAACTCTCTCAGCCTGTCCTCACAGCAGAGCTGCTCCAGCCCTCGCATCATCCTGGTGGCCTCCTCTGGACTTGTTCTAACTGGTCCATGTCTTTCTTATGTTGGGGGCTCCAGAACTGGACGCAGTATTCCAGGTGGGGCCTTACAAGAGCGGAGCAGAGGGGCAGAATCCCCTCCCTCGACCTGCTGGACACGTTTCTCTTGATGCAGCCCAGGATACGGTTATTGGCCTCTGGGCTGCCAACGCACATTGTCTGCTCGTGTTCAGCTTCTCACTCTTGCCATGCTGTCATTCTTGTTGATGTAACATGGTAAGGGATTGATTGTATCACAAACTCTGCTGGTTGGAGCTGCAGAGTGTGCTGTAACGTGAGGTGCTGGTTGATGCCAGCTGAGGAACTGGGGAATCCGATACAAAAGCTGAATTTGCATAATTCTGCCTGTAAATTACACTGCGGGATGTCAATACAAAATCTGCATCTGCACAGAGAGTCCAGTTACGGGGCAGAAGCCTGGAGCCTGGCCCGTTGTTGCCCACGTGGTACATTCCATCCATTATTAATTATTACCATTCATTAATGTGGTTTCTGGAAAGAAAAATTAATCAGGAGATTCTTGAATCATTTTGACAGAAGAAGAGATTTACTCGCATTGAGCAATATCCCTTTTGGTTCCTTGGGTTTCGCTTTTCAGCCTTTGCTGTTCCACGTAACGTGCATTTAGCACCAAGTGCTTTGAGAAGCAGCTGCATCAATCTCACAAGTGAGTTGTTGCTCAGCAAAAATCTGTCCAGTTTCATTTCTGCCTCCTGACATTTTAAAGACACAGGCTGAGGGTTGGTTTGGTTTGGGTTTTTTTAAGCTATCTAACATACTTTTAAGCCAAGATTTTTCCAACTGTGTTGGAGCTTCAGATTTGTGTCTTCTCCTTGATACATTTTTAAAGGGATCTGATTTTTTCTGAAAATAAGTGCCAAGAACTTTCTAGGGTCCTTCCAAAGAACCTCAAAATTACCAAACTGAAAAACTTTGGCTGTATCTTTTAGTTACAGTAATGGTATAAATGATTAACGGTGCCTGGATTCATCAGGTACTGGATGTTGCTGTGTTCTCCCTTCCAGAGGAGCTGTGTGCGCGGGGTTATGAGACAATACTGAACACATCAGTTAGGAGATCTGTGAAGCTAAATCTTCCCGTAGTCCTCATGCTCACAGGGCTGGAGCAAGGGGGAAGGAGGTTTGTAAAGCTCAGAGAGGTGAGGCTGCAGTGTGAGCAGTGTCCAGGAGCCTGGTCGAGCTGCTCCCCTGGGCTCCATCTCCCGCTTGCGCTGCTGACGCGGAGCTGCCTGGAGGCTCCTTCGGTCACTCTCGAGTGAATTATCTGCAGGAACGGGTGGGATCAGGAAACAGGAGCTGCTCTGAGCTCTGGTCTCAATTCTTACACGTGCACACTGTTCTTAGGGGTGTGGGTCAGTGTGTGGCTCAAGGCTCTGTGATCCAAAGAGGTGAATTTTGCCCATAATTAGGTTTTCTTTAAGCAGCAGCTGGCAGGTTAGCGCTTGTCTCTGTATGATTCATCTAATCCTTTTTATAAACGAAGTTCTTTGCTGCACAGACGATGAATGGATGGTAGGCAGCCTTAGGTTTGTTTTCTTTCCTCTTGTCAAATTAGCTTAACAAGCTTTACAAATGCTTTTTAGGACAGCCACATGCACAGATGCTCAGAAATGTCTTTTTCCTTTGAAGACTGTTTCCTTCTCTTCACATGAACGCATGTTCTTTGAACAAGGCGCTTATGATGTACACTAAATATTTTCCTGTGGTACCATCTCTGTCTCTCCCCAGTGTTTATAGAGCCATAATAACACTTAAATACACTTGATGCAGTCGCAGCCCGCAGCAGCAGCAATCTGTGCCCCAAGGTATCTGTGAAGTCTGAACTTAGAAAGACTCGAAGGAGGGTTTGGGGTCAGGCCCTTGGCTCCAGCGCAGAATTGCAGGAGATGGGATCATCGGCACGAGCTTTTCCCTCCCCTCTTGTGACAGGGGTTTAACAAACCCTCCCTGACGTGTGCTCCAGCTTGTTTGCTTTGTCTGCGGGGATGAAATACTTGCCTGAATTAAGTCTGCCCATTCTTAACTGCTGAGAGGAGCTTTCTAAAGCTGCCAGAGTCGGCCCCAGCCTCTTGCTGAGGAGCCGTGTAAGGGTTTGTGTTCCTCCAGCTGGCTCAGAAACACTGAGATTTGGTTTTGCAGGTGGAGATGTGTCGGAGAGAATTGTTTTCCTGGACAAGTGGGTTGTAGGTAGGAAGGCAGAGACTATGATTATAATAATTAAATGTAATTAAGCATAGCTGAACAGGGATTAAAAGAAATAAAGCACATGGCTGATTAGCCCACAGAATTTACTGTTGGAGGCTGTTGTAGAGACCGGTGACATTGTTTTTAAAACAGGTTGAATTCAAGATGAAGTTCTTCACAATTTTAGTTGTGTTGTGAGAATACCTGAGATGCACTAGAGAAGGGTGCTGTTGAGCAAAGGGATCTCCTGGCGAGAAATAACACAGCCAGTTCTCACCCTGGGCAGTTTTCTGGCTGCGGGGAAGCTGCTGAGAACACTCATACCTGGAAATGCAAGAAGCCATAACCAAGAAGGAGCTGGGAGAGCAGAGCATTGTGCTCAACTGGTGACCTTTGAGGGCTGTGGAGTGGGTGGTGTGTGGAAGAAGATCTTGTAGGGCAGGTAAAAGAATTGAAAAAATAGGATTTCTAGGATTTCCACCTTGCCACGCTCAGCAGGAGCCTCAGCAGCTTGTGCTGCTCATTCTGACATGGGCAAAGGCTGAGGAGAGGGCAAAGGCAGTGTTCTACTCAATCCCATCACAGGGCTCACTGATACTGCCCAAGGTCCTCACTCATGTCCTGCACCCCCCAGGGCTGTGCCATGCAGGAATATTGTTGGAGCCTGTGTGCGTGCCCATCTTCTGTCCAGCCACTGCCACAACGTCGGGTGACGGTAGCACCGATAATGTTAATGAGAGAAGCTGCCAGGCTCTCCAGCAGGTGTTGATGATGGATGGCATAAATGAAATTATCTTTGAGGTGTGGGCAGCCAGCTGTAAAGTCATCAAACAGGAAAGGTCACGCAAGCAATTTACACCAGAAGTTCTCCGCTCTCGAAGCCGTAAGCACAGAACAAATATGTGCAAGCAAGCAGAGAGGGATTATGATTTTTTTTTTTACTGTGAGGCTGAATCTCGGAGACACGAGCTGAATATCCCCTGTATATCCCCTCCACAATTCCCTTCATTGCTGGTACCCTGTGCAGAGCTCCGGGAGTAACAAGCCCTTGGCACAGCTCGGTCCCGATGCTGCCAGCTCTTCTCTGACACGGGATAGAAATGGGCTGGAGATCTGCAGCCCCCAGGGCTTGTGCAGCTCCTCAGCCACTGCCTCTGGGCTTGGGCTTCTGCAGGTGCCTGAAGAAATGTGCTGCCCACCTTTTGCCCCATGCTGAGAGGATTGAGGTGTTTAATTTCTTCTTAAATGTAGATAAGTGTGGAAATGACGGGGGTGGTTTGAGATCTTTCTGCCTCTTTGCTGGAGGTGCCCCACAGCACTGCACAGCCCCCCTGTGGGACCCCCAGCACTGGGATGGGGGTACCTGTGTTTTCCAACATTTCTCAGATACTTACATCCCAGTGATCTTCAAAAATGCCTCTTTAATCCAGTCACTTCTGGGGGGCACATGGAGAACCTGTCCGGGCACACTGGCTGTGGCTCCCACTGGTCACAGAATCGCTGGGAAAGGCGGGAGTGTGTGTGTTTGGGGGGGGGAGATGAGTGTGGGGAAGCCACTGGTTATTTTGGGAGGTGCAAGAGGGGAGCTAAAAGCTTTCATTTTCCAGCCAGCTGGTGCTGATTCAGGATGTTTTTGCAGCGACAATTGCATGGAGCTGAGCCACCCAGGGCTTGGTTACATGTTCTGGCTGCAGTTACGTGTGCAGCAGCGTTTTACCTCCCTCATCGTTTTATTTCTCACTGCAGAGGACACTGGTGGTGCTTTTAGGAGAAGCAAGAAGATGGCTGAAGAATAAGAAAAAGCCAAGACCTCCAAGATGAATTTTCTTCTTCTTTTCCCCAGTCTAGTGGGATCACATGCTTTGCTGTAACTATTTCCAGACCCCTCTTCAGCGCTTGCAGGACTAAGCATGATCCTTTGACACATCCCCATGTGATGGGAAATGCACAAGAATGATACAAACCTTTATAAATATACTTTGATGATTCTTTTTTCCTATTAAACTAAAAGCTGGGCTTCATGCATTCTTCACACTGTGAGGTCTAATTACACACAGCAGAGAAGATGGCCTTTATGAAATGCTTTCTCAGGTTCTGGTCTCACTCTGTGGCCTTTTCTATGAACTGGGAATGTTACAGAAAGACACTTGACTTTCCCATAGGGCCACAACCAAGGCAGCTTTTGGTGGACCCAGTTTCAGGTGTGCTCCCCCTTCCTTTCCCCATCTCTAACCACCTTGATGCCATTTGCAGAGTTCTTCCTGTGTGGCACTGCTGAGGGATTAGGCAGCGCCAGCAGCAAGGGTGGCAGACGTGGGAGGTGGGAGGTTTGTCCCTCCTCTGTCCATGGTCACGGGGTGACCTTGTGCTTCACCCCCCAGGATCCACAGCCCTGGGAGAGCTGCCTTGAGCTGCTGCAGAGCAGAGGGACCTTGTGCTTGCAGGACCATTATTTTCTTATTTTGTATATAAGTGGTTTGGATTCATTTATCAGACCATCTGCCTTATTTTCTATCTGCTGGCTGTGGAGCTTGCTCCTTCCACCCAGAGCCTGTCACTGCAGAGGGTGCACTGGCACAGTGCTTGGTCCTGAGCCTGAAATCTGTCTGAAGAAGGCCAAGTCACTTCTGTGACCCCCCTTTCCCTGTCCGTAAGGTGGGGATAACAGCTGGAGAGGGACTAGCACACAGCAATGTAGGTGATGTCTTCTGAACAACGGGGTACAGCCTGGTTCCATCCTGTATCTGCACCCTGGCTCCATCCTGCACCCTGCTGCCTCCCTTTTGTGCTGTACCAGCATCCCTCAGTGTCCAAATACATAAATATTTCTGGGCTCAAAAGAAAAAAAAAAGAGGAGAGCTAGCTACACCTCACCTAACTCCTGTTGCTATTTTTTCAGTTGCTACACAAACAGTTTTATTTCTGGCTCGCAGCACATACCAGGTCCCAGCCTGCTGCAATGTAATCTCGTGTTATTGGTTTAAGCACGCCGGGGCGGATGCGCGGTTTCAGAGCAAAGCTCTTCCAGCACGGCCCCCGGCACCTGCTCGCCCTGACCTCGGGCACTTTTAGCCTGTTGCTCGGTGGCCCAAGTGTTTTTCCACCACGCACAGAAACCCAGATAAAGCCCCATCAGCACCCGCTGCCATGGGGGACAGTGAGGGCTGAGCCACCGCCAGCCTCTTGCCTTGTCCCCCAGCCCTGACCCTGGTTGTGCCCAGGGCGGGGGCTGTGGGGGTCCCTGTGCCCCGGCTGTGGGTCTTTGCACCAGTGCTGACCCTCAGCCTAACCAGCTCTTTGGTCATTCTGTGCCTTACGCTGAGACATTGCTCAGAACATCCTGCAGCCACCTTTTCCTGGGGTTCAGGAGGTCACAAGCTCCTTCACAGAATCCCAGAATTGCCTGGATTGGAAAAGCCCTTTAAGCTCATCGAGTCCAACCATGAACCCAACACTGACAAGTCCCCAACTAACCCATGTCCCTCAGCACTATGTCTACATGACTCTTCAATCCCTCCAGGGATGGGGACTCCACCACTGCCCTGGGCAACCCCTTCCAATGCCTCAGAACCCTTTCAGCAAAGAAATTCTTCCTCACATCCAATCTCAACTGCCCTGGGCACAACTTGAGGCCATTTCCTCTTGTCCTGTCACTTGTTCCTTGGTTGACCAGACTTTTCTCATGGGTCCCACATCCCTGCAGGCAGGGCAGGCAGTGCTTGTTGCTTACACACCTGGGTGCCTGGGGTTCAATGAGGCCCAACTGCTGATTATTGCCAATTAATGCTGTTAATTACCACGGGAGAAGCTTCCTTCAGCAGTGCTGGTTCTTTGTCCTAGCAGGGAGGGTTGGGGACTGAGTCTCTGCTCTGTGGCTGGTCCCTGTGAGCCCTTTAGTGCTTCACTTCAGGCTCTGCTCACAGGTAAGTTTGGCTCCCAAAAATGAACCTTCTGCAGGTGAAAGTCAAGCAGTGGGGTGTAAAATGCTGTTCCATTTGGGATGTGTAGCTGCCCAGGTCTGTGTGGAAGTTCTCAGAGAGATGTTGCTGTTGTGTGCGGGGCATTTTCAGGTTGCATGTAGCCAGCACTGCCCTTGCTGTGCAAAGCACCTGGAGAGGCTGTGTCAAAAAACACGGAGGACAAATGCTGTCCTGGTTTGTTTGGGCGGGCCCAGCCACTGGGCTGAGAGGCAGCTGTGGGAGCAGAGGGAGCCATCCCAGTGTGACCATCCTGCTACCAGAGACTGGGCTGAACTGGGAGCATTTGTGGGGTCTCTGCCAGCATGCAGTGCCCACCCTGACACAGGGACACTGGTGGAAATTGTCCCCTTGGGCTCACACGGGTCCTTCAGGACAACACAGGGAAGACAGTGAGTGGTGGCACGTGGGCTGCATATGTCCCTCTGGATTAGGGCCAGTGCAGGAGCTGCTTATGTTAATGGAGCTAATCTCTGTAATCTTGTCACACAAATGCCTCCTCTCTGCTGGCAGACCGGCAGGGATTTGGGTTTTCTGTGGATGCCAGCAGATGTAAGTGCACCGGGAGGTGGCACGGAGACCAGGCATGTCTGGGGCTCGTGGGTGCCCTGCCAGGTTGGGTTCAGCCTGGGCTGGTGTGACGGTCCCTCTCCCGCACCCTGCTCTGGGGTCTCACTCCGTCGTCTCTCCATGGCATGGGGTGAGCTGCTGTCTGGGGATGATGCACCTCAGGGTGCTTGATTTAAAAGCACGTCCCCTTGCCCCAGCCCAGTGCCTGCAACCCCTGGGTGCTGCTGTTCCTCTGTCCTTGCATCTTCCCCGTGTCCTTGTCCACTTTAGGCCATGTTTTTTACGTTTCCTGCTGGTACCTCCAAGGTGATCTCCAAATCTCTGTGTGATCCTGCAGCTTGTCCTCCTGCAGCTCACCTGCCCTTGGCAAGGGGCTCAGGCTGGGGCAAGGCTGGGGAGAGTGACGACCCATCTCTGGGGCTGCTTTAGCTTATTTTTGACATCTTGCAACCTTTTCAGATCACAAGGATTGCTGGGTGGGCCCATGTGAGGGGTCTCTCTGCCACACAGGCGTGGGAGCGCGTGGTCCTTTCTGACCTTAAAAGTCTGACCCACTCCATCGCCACCTCTTGCTGATGAGGAGCTGAGTCTGTTCAAGTTCATCTGAGTTATTTCACACTCAAAGAGAAGCCTCTGGGCTCCCTATCTCTGCTCCAGAGCTGCCCGTTAGCTCGCAGGTAGCGATAAGTGATGTGGAGGTGTGAGGCAGGACCTGCCTTCCTGCCTGTCATCGAGGTGGTGGGTGGCAAAGCAGACAGCTCTGTCCTACAAAATGTGGCATGTTTGATTGGGGACCTCCAGGGACCACGGTGACTGTGTATGGGCCATGGATCCCACAGAGAACTGGGTGCTTCTCCGACAGGACCCATGGCACATGAAGGATCCCTCTTTCATTCAAAAGATGACTCTCAGTCAGACTCTCAGTCTGACAGCGGAGCTGAAACCCGTTCCCTCTCCATCGTGGTGTTGCTGTGGATTTTCTTAGGAAATAAATGAAATAAATCTGCATTTAGGAAAAGTGACATGAGGGCTAGACATGAGATGGTGAGCACTCCTTGCTCTGAGACCACGGGGCTGCTCTGCTGCTCCAACGTGCCTTAAGCAAGGACTAATATTTGCTTGCAAGCTCAGTTTTCCCTTGTGTGGGATCTGTGGTTTTGCTTGTCAGTTGAGTTGTGTCCCTTTTAAAGCAAATTCTTTTAGAAGATGGATATTTCTATATTTCTGAGTAGTGGTTTTTGTGACTGTGAGTTAAGGAAGTCCGTTTGGCATCATCTTGTGGGCAATGAATCAGGATATATTTTCCAGGTGGAAAAATCACCCTGTGTGGAGAAAAGCAGCGTGATGGGTCAGTGCTGGGGACTTTGGTGTGTTTTTAATGTGCCCTTTCCTTGGGCTGAGTGCTCCCTGGGGTGGTGGGGACACTGCTTGAGGTGAACATGTGTAAGATGCATCCACAGCATGAAGATCTACCCCATGGGTCTCACTGAGTGCTGGTCCAGAGTCCAGTGACTATGGGGTGTATGACCTCCCTGTGCTGGGTGTAGGGCATCCGGCTGGCCAGGGAAGGGGGAGGAAAATCCTCATACCCATCAATCAGGTGGATATAATCCCAACCAATATCTCCTGACGCGTCCTGCAGTTCTGGGCTCTGTGTGTCAGCTAGAGCCTGGCCAGCAGGAAGGGTTTGCAGAGCCATCCCGCTCGGGTATGTGAGCAACGCCGGGTGCTAATCTGCTGAGGGGAAGCCCAGCCCTGGAGCTGCCACCTCTTCCCACCATGTGCCAAGGGACATTTCTCCTTCTGCAGCAGAAGGGTGATGCGGGTGGGGAGTATCCCTGGCAAGGGGCTGATATTGGCAGCCAGAAACATCTCCTGCTCTGGCAGAGTTAGGAGAAAGGGTCTCCATCTCAATGTTATTGCTCAGACTGGTCTTGAGACAAACAAATGAAGGGTGAAGTGGAGAAAATCTGTGGTTAGTTTTTTTGGTAATAAATCCAGGTTATAATAGCTCCTTTCATCTTAAAGAATCCCACAGTGCTTTATAAATAGATCCACAAACCATGCACAAGGATCACTTCCAAGCACTGAGATGCAGCTGCTTCCTGGGACAGCAGAACTGGAGCTCCTGGAGCACTGGAACTCCCTGTAAAGAAACACGGCAAGCTGGGCTGGCTGCTCGGGGTGCAGCGGGGTGGCAGCTCCTCACATCCCACCATGTCTACATGGAGCTCATCTTCCTCGCTGACATAGAGAGCTACACTGTGCTCCCTTGGCATGGAAAAAAACCTCACAGTGCTATACTTCCAGTGCTACATCCCATCCTCATTCCAGTCCTCCCAGTGCTTTATGGATGACATTAATAGCCATGGTGGGGATTAACAGTATCTTTTCATTTCAATTACCCCTATCCTAAAAGCATGTGGGATTATTTGAAGGTATTGCCATTTTTTAAGTAGGATAGCTTTTCACCAGCCTCATGCTCATACAAATCTACCCAGGGAAAAGAACAGGATACACAGAGCCTTAATGATCATTATTTCCCTAATCTTCATGGTCTATTTTTCCTGCTATAATCAAATAACCATCTAGTTTATGACTTGCCAGGGAAGGTGCATTTGCAGATCAGCCACTTGTGTCACGTAGATGTAAAGGCTGAGCTTGCTGCTGACTATTCCTCTTTTTCCTAATGGAGGTGGGAGTGGAAGGAGGGAAAAATCACTTCCTATTCACATCCAGATGAATTTTCTCATGGCTGAGGAGCGGAGGTCACTGCTGCTGGGTTCAGTGTTTGTAGAGGGTTTTTCAGGGGAGATTTTTTAATTTTTTTATTATTATTATTATTATTTTTTATTTTTTTTATTATTATTATTATTATTATTTTTAATAGCAAAGACTGAAGCAGCTGGATCTGGTGGGCCATGCAGAAGGGATTGCTCCTGTGGTGGGTCCTCTGTGGTGGTTCTTCCTCTGCTGTGTGATTTCTGGGGAGGGGAGTGGGTGGATGGCAAAGGATCTGGCTGTGTTCCACACACATGCGTCTCCAAAAGATCACAAGGGAGATGGATATCTTGCTGCTTCTGGGCCAAATTTTAATTGGTTAATGGAGAATCTGGAAAGAGGTCCCCAGATCTGAGGACTAGCCTGTTTCCAGCCTGTCTGCAGGATCAGGAGAGAGGGGTTTGGTGTGGATAGGGGTGCTGGGTGCTGCTCCTCTCAGTGCTCCCAGGTCCAGTCAGTCTGCAGAGCCTTTGGCAGCTCCTGCACAATAAATCACTCTCTTGGCTTCCTTCCTAGTGGGCCCAGGGAGCTGCCGTGGGAAGCGGGGAGCAAGGCTGGGATACAGCACCCAGAGACCTTCCCTGGTCCTGTGGTGTGGGGAGGGACCCTGGGGGACAGCGACCAGCCCACAGCCCCCACCTGGGAAGGGGAGTGACAGGGGTCAGGGGTACATCTGGGTCCCAGTTTGGGATTGGGGACCTCAGACCTGATGGGAGTCCGTCCAACACCCCACGCACGTTACAAACCCCCCACCCCCGTGCGCGGAGCTGCGCAGGGGCGATCGCAGCCGGACCCCCCCTCCCTCCCTTCACCCGGGGCGGGCAGCGGCTGCGCGGGGACCGGGGGCCACCTCGTGGTGACTTGATCGCGGTGGCACCGGGACA
>NW_010301026.1:300-544 GCF_000700745.2 Antrostomus carolinensis | reverse complement strand
CGGCGGCAACGGGTGGCTGGGGGGGAGGGGAAATCCATGGCACCGGGGGTCACACCGCTTCCGGTTCCGGTTTCAGTTCCAGTTCTGGTTCCACTTCCGGTTCTGCTTCCGGTTTCAGTTCCACTTCCAGTTCCGGTTCCGGTTCTGGTTCCAATTCTGGTTCCAGTTCCGCTTCCAGTTCCAGGTCTGATTCCAGTTCCGGTTCCGGTTCCCGTTCCAGTTCCAATTCTGGTCCCGGTTCCAG
>NW_010301026.1:0-201 GCF_000700745.2 Antrostomus carolinensis | reverse complement strand
TTCCAGTTCCAGTTCTAGTTCTGGTTCTGGTTCTGGTTCCAGTTCCGGTTCCGGTTGCTCCCGTTACACCGGGGGTGTCCCCATCCCCCGCCCCAGCCCTGCGCTTCCGGAGCCGTCGGAGCAACAGGAGAGAGTCGCACATGGTGGGGGCGGGGCTAAAGGGGAAGGGGCGGGGCTAAAAGGGGGTGTGACTAAAGGGAA
>NW_010301025.1:0-2172 GCF_000700745.2 Antrostomus carolinensis | reverse complement strand
CAGCCTCTCCTCATCAGAAAGATGCTCCAGCTCCTTGATCACCTCCATAGCCTCCACTGGACTCTCTCCAGAAGTTCCCTTTCTCTCTGAACTGGGGAGCCCAGAACTGGACACAACACTCCAGCTGTGGCCTCACTGGGACACCAGAGAGAGGGTGGAGAACTTTCCTCGACCTGCTGGTTACACTCTTCTGAATGCCCCCCAGGAGACCTCTGACCCCATGGAGGAAGCAACTAAAGTCTTCAATGAGTCATGACAAGACTTTCCAATGAACTGGTGCCTCCAGGGAACCCCATTCCATGGGAAATACCTCAAGGTATCCTAGAGGATATGCTGAGGGAACAAGAAGCTCTTCTGGTTCCTCTCAACCTTCTTGCTGGTGGTGGTGGGACAGGGCAGAGGGGAAGCTGGTCTGAAAGATGCACATGGATTTCCCTGGTGCCTCCCATAGCTGGTAGCTCTGGCCACGTTTCATCTCATCTCACAACACGTCACATCTTCATACCAACATCACTTTAGAAACAGGAGAAACTGGGGCACCAATTTGTGTGCTTAAGGTTTTATGGCATGGTAGCAACCACACACCCGTATGGTGGTTCTCCCTGAGAGCATCTGGATCTGGCCCTGTCAAAGTAAACAGCAAAAACAGTGAGGAGGGGAGAAAAAAAGGAGTCAAACAGGGTGCAAATGTCTCCAAGAGGCATTTTGTGCACAGCTGTCTTCTCCTTGCTCAGGAGTGTGGCCGTGTAGGTCCATCAGAGCCAGTCCTAGCCCCATGCCAGCTTTCCCCCACAATATCTGGATGATGGCAACAGGCAAAGAGCAGATGGTTCCATCTCCTGAGAAGATGGAGAGAGATAGGTCCTTTCTCCATCCTTGTTCCATTGTTTAACAAGTGACAGGACAAGAGGAAATGGCCTCCAGTTGCACCAGGGGAGGTTTAGGTTGGATCTGAAGAAAAATTTCTTCACCCAAAGGGTGGTCAAGCATTGGAACAGGCTGCCCAGGGAGGTGGTGGAGTCACCTTCCCTGGTGGGATTTAACAGTCGGGCAGACGAGGTGCTCAGGGACATGGGTTAGAGGTGGAATGGGCAGTGTTGGGTTTATGGTTGGACTTGATGAGCTTAAAGATCTTCTCCAACCACTACGATTCTGTGGTTCTGTGATCCTCGTAGCTTGTCTTTGCCACCCCTTCAGCCTGATTGATGTCCCTCTGCACTCCCCAGCTCTGCTCACAGACCTGGGGCCAACTTGTCTGCAAGAGTGTGAATTATTGGGAAGATCTGTGTTAGACCTGGGATAACATCCTCCTTCTCTGGACCTCTTCCAACCCACTTCCCCTGGCAGGCAAGAGCCAAGCGAGAGGGAATGAAATATTCAGCACTTATCTACAGAGCTTTTGGTTTCCAAGTGTTTCATAATTCATCAAGTGCCCTGCTCCTCTCCCTGGTATTTCTGCTGATGGAAAGAGAGGGAGTTTTTTTTCTGGGTCACTTGTAATTTTATCAGTCTGAAGGAAAAAAGAAAACTCTCTTGTTTCAAACCCAGCCTGGCTGGTTTGGTGCTTAGAGCTGGCTGAAAACCTTGGAGCAGGGCAGGCTGGGACTGCTGCACACCCTGTGACATGTCACACTTCACTCTTTGCCCTCGTGCACTGACACACTTCAGGAGAAACAGTGGCTGGAGGTGATGGTGAACCCACCAAAGTGGCCACTCCATCTAAGCCAAGGGCTCCGAGGTCAAGATCATAGAATCCCAGACTGGTTTGGGTTGGGAGGGACCTTCAAGCTCATCCAGTCCCAACCCCCCTGCCAGCAGCAGGGACACCTTCCACTAGACCAGGTTGCTCAAAGCCTCATCCAACCTGGCCTTCAACACTTCCAGGGAGAATATGTGCATCTGGCTTTGCTAAGAGCACCCTCCAGCCTATGAAGCCCTGTCCTCCATCCCCTCTGAGCTCAGCTCTTGGATGCTGTTTGCTCCCTGGGCAAGTTCTGCTCTTGCAGCCAGTGAGAGCCTCTGGTGAGGGGGTGGCATCTCCATCCATCTACCATCACATCTTAGGAGGTGACAAAAGGCAAATAATGGCATCTCTGTCCTGCTTCAGCCCCCAACTTCAGACATCCCTCACAAGGTTGGGATCTTAGATTGGATGTGAGGAAGAATTTCTTT
>NW_010301024.1:4008-4304 GCF_000700745.2 Antrostomus carolinensis | reverse complement strand
AGCTCACACACGGGCACGCCGGTGCATGGCAGCTGTGTCGAGGCACACGCAGGTGTGTGGGGCCCGACAGGTGGGCAGTCACACACGCTCTGTGTGCCAACCAGCCCCATGTGCCCCACCAAACCGCAGCAGAGCCGTGGTGAACGCGGTGTCAACAAAAACCCAGCAGACAACCCACAGGTGCAGGGGCCCTCGTCCATCCCACATCCCTGTCATCCCTCCCGGGGTCCCTCATGCTCCCCTGGTCTGCTGGGGGCAGGTGGGGCTGGATGCAGGAGGGGGGTCAGGATGGAGGG
>NW_010301024.1:3595-3943 GCF_000700745.2 Antrostomus carolinensis | reverse complement strand
CCTGCTGCTCCAGAAAGATGCAGCATTTTATCATCCTGTAAGGCTGACAGGCACCAGAATTAATGAGTTCCTCATCAATGCTGCTTCATTTAGCTCCCTCCCGGAGTCACCGGCGTGGGGTGACAGGCTCACAGCCCCCACACAGCCCCCGTGCAGCCCCCGCGCGCTCCCTGGGCAGCGGGGCGAGGGGGGCTGTTCGTGGGGTTCAGTGCGGGGGGTACCCAGGAATGTGTGTGTCTGCAGGAACAGGTACACATGGGTGTGCAGGGGCCAAGGGCTGGTGGAGATGGGCCCAAGGCTGTAGGGGGGGCCAAGCCCCTCGGCTGGGTGTACAAGGGCCTCCTAGGG
>NW_010301024.1:1267-3384 GCF_000700745.2 Antrostomus carolinensis | reverse complement strand
GGGGGGGGGGGGGACAGCCCAGAATGGGAACTCTCACCTTAACCCACCCATCCTGATGGACAGGCTGCCTTAACTCACCTGGACAAGAACCGTGTAAATTGGGTGTGTTCAGTCAACAGCTGACAGCACCGGTGGATGCCCAGGAGCCAGCGCACTTTAGAAGTAGAAACACTTGTCTGAAAACCTAAACTCGTTGGTTATTTGCGAGTAGCACAGCTCCATCTAGCACTCGTGAAAACTGATGCTTCTCCAAAGCTTAATTCAGAACTGCTCTGGGAAGTGTTTAAAGCTGCTCTTCTGTCTGTTAACAGCCACAACCAACAGGAAACCGAGTGTTGCTTTATAGTCAAAGCTTATCCATGCAGCTCCATCACCTCCTCTGCATTTATAGAATCACAGACTGGTTTGGGTTGGAAGGGACCTTAAAGCTCATCCAGTTCCAACCCCCCTGCCAGCAGCAGGGACACCTTCCACTAGACCAGGTTGCTCAAAGCCTCATCCAGCCTGGCCTTCAACACTTCCAGGGAGGAGCAGCCACAGCTTCTCTGGGCAACCTGTTCCAGTGTCTGACCACCCTCACAGTGAAGACCACTTATCACTCTGGAGATCATTTATAACCATTTAGACCACTCATCACTCTGCAGGTCCCTGCCTTGCAGCAGGACACATCCAGACACAAACCTCTGCTTTCCCGAGGCAGGGCTCAGTCCTTTCCCAATACCAATACAATTATTTTTTCCTCTTGTGGCTCAAACACCCCATTGCTGAACTGTAGCAGGTGAAAAAGCATTTGCTGTTTGTCTCAGGGCTGCAAAGCTTTTCCAAGAAGCAGCATTGCTGACTGGGTAGAGCAAGGTGGAGGAGAGAAAGAAGAGCTGGACCTAGGTCCACCCCAGTTCTGCAGCCAAATCGACCCTGGATTTGGCCAAAGCCACTTCACCCTTCTATGTTTTGTTGTCTTCACCCACAGAGCAGTGACTGCAAACACTGTGGTGTCAGATTGTTGTGAAAAATCACTTGTGAACACCCCGAGAGTCTAAGCCACCCTGTATTCCAGTGCTGTTCAGGTTTTTTAAAGGCCTTTGAAAAATTCAGAATACGGAATGTCAGGTGCTAAAACCTCTGACTTATTGTGCTGATGCGGGGCTGCCTCTGCTCACACACGATCTGCTCTGCAGCTCAGCACCACAAATGGGCTGTGTGCTGTCTCCAGAGGCTGGTAGTGGCTGCAGGATGGAGAATCTCTGCACCTGGTAATTCTGAGGACAGAAATTAACATACTGGGCAATGGAAGCGTCTACTGAAAAGGGTTTCACCACTCCCTCGGGGAAGCACAGTCGCTTGGAGAGACTCAGCCTGGCAGTTGTCACTGCCATCATTAAACAGAGCAGCAGAAGTTGGCAGGAACACTGTCCTGGGTCAGTAGAGCCGAGCTCCTGGCACAGCACTCAAACAACGAGTAGAGCCAGGTGAATTAAAAGAAATTTGCTGCAATGAGTCCTTCTCTCCAAACATTTGGGAGAGCGGAGCTTGCTTTTGAGACCAAGGGAAAGCTAATGTCAGTGTGAACATGAACTCACCCAAGAGCCTGTGGTCTCTGCAGGTTTGGGTCCTGAGCGCTCGCACGATGGGCACAGCGGTTTGTGGATAACCGGTCCCAGTGGCTGCCTGAGCCCCAGCCCAGATCCCACTGGGCAGGGAGCAGATCAGCACAACAGCTCCGGGGGAAAACTGCAAACAGGCAGAGTGCCTGAAAATTCATGCCACAGAGCAGCTGACTATCCCCAAGTCTTGACCCCAGATCCAGGCCCCTCTGCTGTTTACGGTGACAGAACACCTGGCTGCACTGCTGGGAGCGAGGCAGAAAGCAGCAGGTTTAAGTAGAAATTTATCTGAAAGGAAGAGACAGGGTTACTATTTTAATTGAATAAACAGCCTCTGCGATCTGTTAGTCCTTTGAGAAGAGCGAGGCAGATCCGCGCCAGGGAAGAAAGGCTCGTTCGAGTGCTCTGCTTCTCAGCTGAAGGGCCACGACCACTTCAGAAGCACTTGATGACACTTTGCTTCCTGAGCTCAAAAGCGCGAGTGAAACCCTAGACAGAGCAAATGGCGAGTGC
>NW_010301024.1:793-1224 GCF_000700745.2 Antrostomus carolinensis | reverse complement strand
GGGGCCCCCTACCGGCGGAGCCCTGGGAGCCGCCACCGGCACCGGCACAGCCCCGCCACCGGATCTGGTCACAGCCTGAGGCACTGGCTTGAGCTTGAGCTGAACGATGATCTACTGGGCTTGATCTAATGGATCTGGTGGCCCATGGAGATGTGTGTCCTGCCAGTCGCGTCGGGAGCTCGTTAATGTGCACCTTGAGGAAAGCGCTGGCTGCGGGTCCCCAAGGGACAGAAGGGTCCCCTGGCTGGGCAGCTCGCTACAGGAGACCCCGGAGATGTGCGGGGTTACAGGAGAAGGACGGGGTGGGGTTACACCAGAGGATGATGCTCTGGAAGCACATGGCTCAGAACTGGGAACACTCATCACCCAGCTCCCGTAAGCGCATCCCCAGTGTCCTCCCAGTACACCCACCGCATGGGACTGGGATGTGT
>NW_010301024.1:0-279 GCF_000700745.2 Antrostomus carolinensis | reverse complement strand
GCTCCTCCCTGGAAGTGTTGAAGGCCAGGTTGGATGAGGCTTTGAGCAACCTGGTCTAGTGGAAGGTGTCCCTGCTGCTGGCAGGGGGGTTGGGACTGCATGAGCTTTAAGGCCCCTTCCACCCCAAACCAGTCTGTGATTCTATGATTTCAGTCCCTGCAGGCAGGGGCCACCCTGGGCCCCCCCGGGTTCCCTCTCCTGTCACTACTAAAGGGGACACGGTGACTCTCGCTCCACACGTTGCTCGGTGGGAGGCCCTGAAGGTTTGTTTCCCGCAGA
>NW_010301023.1:0-15993 GCF_000700745.2 Antrostomus carolinensis | reverse complement strand
GATGGTGTGGAGGACAGGGATGGTGTCAGGGGCTGGGATGGCAGGAGGGGACAAGGATAGTGGAGGGACTATGATGGCCTGAGGGGACAGGAATGGTATGAGGGGACAGGGATGGCATAAGGGGACTTATTTCTCAACTCACCCACCCTGAGGACGCTGGTGCTAAAAGCCACACCACCATCAGGTTTTCATTTGACATTGTGGTTTTATTGTCAGTACAGCGGGGTTCAAGTGTCCCCTGTCCACTCAGCTGCAGAGCCAGCAGCCATGCAGCACCACACACCATACCACCTCTCGCAGCCTCCCAGGAAAGGTCAAGGGGCCGCAAGCCCACAAAGCTGGGGCACGCACTGCTGGCTCTCTGGGAGGATGGGCCCTTTTGCAGCCCTGACAGACCACTCAAGCCTGCTCTAAACACCCACACAAATACAACACAATTCCACAGTTCGATTACAAATAGCACAGCATGTCTTCTCCAGCTCCCGCTGCCTCCAAGATCACTTCCAGCCTGCGAACAGGACACTTGGAGTGGTGCACTGCAACCACAATACATTCATTTATCAAAGTGAGATGCATCTTCAGGAAGCAGCACCCAAAACACCACATAAATGCATTAATCCTGGGCCCTGCATCAACCTTGCCAAGGCACTAATGTCTGTGAGGTTGAGTAAGTCGTGCTCAGGGCTTATTTTTGTGGTTGTATCTTGTTCATCCATCTTACCGTGACTGACTCGATCAAATCCATCATTAGCCCTACACCCAACTCCCAGGCCTTGCTCCTCAAGGTCCATCAAATCTGATGTTGTCTTCCACCATCCATCTCCCAACAGCCAGGGAACCAACATAGGCTATAGGCTTTAATCCTATGGGGCACATGGGCTCTGATTCATACCTCTTAAGTCCACATCCAGTTTCTCAAGTGCCTCTAAGCTTTTCTAGTTCAGCATGTGGAAAGCAGAGCTGAGACTTCCACGCTGCATTTCAAAACTGCTGCCTGTCAGCAGCACATTGGTGTAAATGCACCGCCTTGGCACGCACACACACACACAAGTTCACCTTCAAACACGGAAGTGGTAAAATAAAAATAATCACTGAAAACTGCTGACAAACCGGAAAAAACACCCTGAAATCAGGACAGTAAAGAGTTCCTTCTGGAGTGGCCATTTCCTACAGCGACTTCAGCACAGTACAAGCACATAGTACAGGCATATTCCAAAACGGTGTGTTTTTCTCATAGAGATCATAGATGTCCTGCAGAGTCCTGGTTTTCCTTCAACAATGATAAAGTTACATCGAGTTGACTGCAGATGCTGTTAAATCAAGGCTTATTCTTTAGATAGTGCACTCTGCACTGTAAAAAAGAGCTAGTGATAGAGGGGACTTGGCAGGGATTGGGAGGAAAGGGCCCTAGTTTATGACAACCTCCCAAAGGACTCTGTAAGCCAAAAGCAGGCCCTTCAACAGATTCTCCCATGTTGGGCTTCCAAAAACTGAGATTCCCAACTTCAAGGAGCTTTAATGCTGCAGTCTATTGAGTGAATCGATGTAATGAAAAGTGGCTCCCAACGCCCAGCTCGTTTCAACACTGTCGATTTTCCGGGCGAGCTGGAAAACAAACAAACAAACAAGTTAAAACACAATTATTTGGGAGAAGGAGAAGTACGCAAGGTGAATACAGTGCTGAAGGTTATCACAACCGGTTATCACCATCGTGGGGACAGTGCCCCTCCACCCCCAATAACAGAGCACATGTTGTAGCAAGAAGGCAATTCAAGGCCTGAGCCACAGGCGGGATGACTGCTGCCTCAGCACCCTCCTGCCCACTCTCCCCAGAAACCCATCACACCTTGAAGATTTGGCTCTTTGGGAAGCCCAGTTCTTGCAGAAGGAAGGTGATGTACGTGAGGTCCATGCAGAGAAAAGGGCTGCTTCCAGGGCTGATTTCCATGGTCTTACATACTAAGGAGAAAGAAAACATGTCTGAACACATGCTGTGGGCTCAGGCCTAGCATCAGGCCAGCTTTGAAAACCCTCAAGTGAATCCATAAAAAGCCTCGTCAGCTGAGCTGCGCATTGATGGAACCTGTTACAAGGGGGCTGAAATGACACGCACACGTTAGCAGAAGCACAAAAGCTTTGGCACACTGGAAGGAAGACCAGGGCATTCTGTCTCTCCCCCAAGACAGCTGAATTTCTTGTATCTCTCTGGGAAAGGATGAAAAGGACTTCCAACTTTTCTTCTATCTACTTCAAGCCTTTAAAAATCTGAGCAACCTCAGGTGTGTTACGTTTCTTGAGCATAAGCACTCAACAGGTGTTGAAAAAACCCAAAGGGAAAAAAAAAAGGACAAAAGAAAAGACAAAGCCAAATTCAAACCCACTTCCTTTCCCAGGATGAATTACGCAAATGGTAGCCCAGAAACTAGAACTGCAACAATTGTTCAGTCATCTATAAAGTTTACCAAAAAGCCCCATGTCAGTTTAATCAAAGCCTGAGATTGTGGTATTAAGAAAAGAATGTTTACATTTGTAAATCTGCACAGGCAGTTCTCTCTGCAGCTGATGAAGTGAAAAGCTATGAACCGGTTTTCCCTCTTTTCCGATTAACAATCAAGCACATGAACGTATCTTGAGGCAAAAATAAAAATTAAACCAGATTAGAAGAGATTATGCCAACAGGATGAGAACCCCCACATCGATTCTGAAAGCATGATTTCAGGCCAACTGTTAACTGGTAGTTTTATTAGTAATTCTTGAGAGAGTTTTGACATATAAGTATTATAAGATGTGTCTTACATGGGCTGCAAAAGCTAGAATTAATACAAAAATAGTTGAGATTTTCAGAAATAAGCAAAAATGTTGGTGAGATGCTATGGAGAGAGGTGCTCAAGAGAGGTGCTCCATATTTACTTAAATAAATCATGCTTCTTAGCGTGTTACACATTTGCCACCTGGGTATGAACTTACAATTACTAGTGTGTGTTTTTATTTTACTCACCATATTTAGCTGCAATTTCAAAGTCGCTGACAGTTAAGCTTCCTCCTCTTTCTTTATCTAAAAGAAAAAAAAAAAAAACAAATGGGGAATTTTATGGCTTTTGTATAAAAGCAGTTGTAGATTCAAGTCATAAAAGCTGTTTGGAAATCAAATCTCAAGCCACTGAAATCAATATCAAAACTCACATTTGCTTTAAAGGTAAAAGAATCTTTAAAATATTCTTAATATAGAATGAAAAGCCTCATTTCATAAAGAACTTCTATCCTAATTTCCTAAAGAAACATAGCTTACACAGCTCATCCCCATGTCTGTGCTGCCCTGCCCTGTGGTGCCTGAACACAGTTAAAGCCTTTGACCAGATCTGACAGACCAGGGGTGCTCTATGACACAGTAAATCTGAAATTATTTGTAAAACAAGTGGCTGAGGAGGGGGGTATGTCTGTCCAAACTAGCTTGAGCTCATCATCTGCCATCTACCACTGAACACAACAGCCTTCTGTACACCAGCATACCACTGGAAAAGAGATATTCTGAACATGTGGAATTACCTGAAAATCTTCATTCCATCTAAAAAAGTCAGTGAAGCAAAACATACAGCCCAAGATCACTTTACTGCTCTACTGCCCAAGAAATTTGTTTATCATTATGAGGGCTTTTTTCTCGTTTGGATTGTAGAGTTAATCAGACAACAACAACTTCTGAAATGCAGACAACTTGTTTAAAAACCATTACCAGAAGTTGCAGGTCCTATTTCACACCCCCAGTCCCTTCTCTTATAAAAATTAAATAAAATGCAATATGCAGGCGAGACCAACACTGCACAGCAGTGTAACAAAAGACTAAGTTCCATGACAGCTCAGCAAAGCATCGTGATGTGTATAAGTGTCACCATCTCTCCCACAACTTGTCATCTGAAATGAAATGAAAACAGGAGCAAACATACCTATGAGACCAACCTCTGCTGCACGGTCATAGTAGTAGGAGAAAGCATAAAAATCCAAGTCCTTCACTTCCTCAGCTTTATGCACTTTTCTGTAGAGCATCTTTGCCACTTTGTTA
This sequence comes from Antrostomus carolinensis, assembly GCF_000700745.2. Classification (NCBI taxonomy): domain Eukaryota; kingdom Metazoa; phylum Chordata; class Aves; order Caprimulgiformes; family Caprimulgidae; genus Antrostomus; species Antrostomus carolinensis. Next base: position 11,936 of record NW_010301023.1, on the reverse strand, counting down.
GAACAAGACTCGTACAAAGGCTCACCTAAAAAAAGGCAAAGAAACCCAGCATATTATAGGCAGAGAGTTAAATATACACGCAATTTATTTAGGATCTGCCAGGAAACAGGCTCCCTTTTGCACAACAGCACTCCCTACACTCTTCATGGAGAAGTGAAATCTGCACCTTCTTCCAGTGGCAACACTTACCATCCTCAGGCTGGGACTGAGTGTGCGATAGATCAGAGATGGACAACATCATCTGAGGCAGAAGGATTCTGAAAGACCTGTTCAGGGATTGCTCAACTCCATCTGCATTACTACTAGGAGCTTTACTGATTGGACAGACACACCATGGCACAAGAGGAAAGAGCTGCAGAATCTAACAGCATGGCAAGAGGAGCCAGACAGAACAGTAAACAGAGAATCTAGTGTCTTTGCAAGAGGCTGGGAGTGTATCATTTACTCAGCTAATAGCATGCTGGCCTAAATAGGAAGAGTGATAAATCACTATACCTGCCTTCTGTCCTTTAATTTTGTACACTATCTCAGCATGTTGCCATTCAGATTCGAAGCCAGGAGGTAAACAAGGGCTGATCAATTCCTCCCCTTCTCCTACTGCAGAAGTAAAACAAAAGCCACATTAGGGAAAACTATAAGGAGGTAATTTCAGATTCCTCACCCCCAGCCCTGCTCCATACAGCCCCACAGCCTCAGCAAGGCACTTCCAAGCCCCAGTCATGGCTCAGATGTGTTCCCTTCCTCCCACAAAGCTGGCAAGAATCCAGGTCTCCTGGGTTCTAGCAGCATCACCTCCTGCATTTGTCTCAAATGCACCCAGTCATGGTGACAGGAGCCCACATACCACTCAGGAACCTTGAGCCCAGTGGGAAGGGGACAGACAACTCCTCCCTCCCACAACAGGGCTATGTACCCCATGCTCAGAGCCAAGACCTGATGAGTGCCCATAACTTACAGGGTTTTCCCTCAACTCCTCCTAAAATGGCGAGCCTTGCTGACATCAGCCCAAGTCCCAGGTAACTGCAAAGGGATAAAAGCCTCTGTGAACAACAAACATCCTTCCTCTGATACTCCACTGACAACTTGGCTGGGATGTGCCTGTCTCCTCTATGTGGTCCCAGCAAAATGGCTCAAGTCAGCAGCTAATGCACATACGGGGAACAGTGTGACAACCCACTCTCACATTCCCCTTTCCCAGAAGGATGATCTCTCTTTGAAAAAGCACAGGCAATAGCTGCCAACCAGTCATCTGGCTCTTGAAGAACTAAGAATGCTAAAGGTATTCCCTTAATGTTTCTCCTACTCTCCTCTAGCATACAAAATTGACTCTTTTTGAGCCCAAACACACCCCACAGCAAACACAGGTGGGAAGAAGCTGCTTCCCTCTACACTGGGAGCAGGAGAAGACTGTGAGGAGAAAGGAATGGCAGAGACAAAGCACTGAGCTGACTGCAACCCCCATTCTCCATCCTCCTGCACTGCTCAGCAGTGAGGAAGTAGAAGAGTTGGGAGCAAAGCTGAGCCTGGGAAGGAGGGAGAGATGGGGGGAAGGTGTTCATGGTTTTGTTCTGATTTCTCCTGATCTTATTTTTTAATTGGCAATAAATTAAATTAACTTCTCTAAGTCAAATCTGTTTTGCCCATGACGGTAACTGCTAAGTGACCTCCCTGTCCTTATCTTGACCCACAAGCTTTTTGTCATATTTTCTTCCCCCTGTCCTGTTGATGAAAGGGGAGGGATAGGTGGCTTGGTGAGCACGTGGCAGGTAGCCAAGGTTAACCCACCACAATGACACAGCTCAGGTTTCTCTGCTTCTTCCCAGTACTCATTTGCAAGGACCTCACTTCAGCAAAACACCCAGATCTCACTGGCTTCATAGAAAGCTTCTATCTGTACAGTGTGCTCTCTTTCCCACAACTAACCTGTAGGAATACAGCTTATAGGTGTTGTTAAACATCTGAAATGAAGTTGTATGGCCAGCTGGTGATGTCTGGAGAGTTGCCTGGAGGGAGAAAAAGATGTCACTGCAAGGTTTCTGCCGGCAGCAGCAAACATCAACAACACAATCTTCCAAAACATTAGGAAAAACATAAAACAATCCTAGCATGGTTCAGAGAGAAATGATGAATTTGCAAGTATTTCAATTTGACTGCTGACACACAAGGCAACCACAAAACCTGAAGCTAAAATAGTGTCTTCACATGACAGAGTCTAAACTGCTTACATTTCTATTTGTATTCACACCAAATTGGTGTATAAAAGAATTATTTTAATTAAAAAGGAATCCTTATTCCAGCTCTTAACTGCTTTTGTCAAGAGGCTTCAGCAACTGCCTCTTCACATGACCCCTACTAGGGAAAACTGTGTGCAAAATAATATGAAAGCCAGGCACGCATTTACTTCCTACTCAAGTGAATTCAGCTGTGAACTTCCACAAGCCAGAGGAAAAGCACATCGCTGTGCCTGCCAAGGAACAGAGTGAGGACCAGCCTGTGGCCTGAAGAAATGAAAGGGTAATTATCTAAAAGCACTTTGCAGACTCTTCCCTAAGTGCACCGGGTACAGCTAGCGCATTTGTGGGGAGCAAAGCTCAGGCTACGATGCTATTCCTGCTTTTTTAACACCATCTCCAAGTCCAGAATTTCCACATTCCAGACTTTTCACATCCCCTGTCATTCTGCTGTAAGAGCACAATGTCTTGATTAGCCCAGGCTGGGACACCAGATACAGCACCCCAACCCTCTGCTTTTGTGCAGCTTTCCTATGAACAGTATCTCTGCTCAAGCCAGAACCTCACAACTCCACATCTTCAGGGCTTCCAGCTGACAGAACACCTTTAAAAATGCCACAACAGGAAACTGAAATGACAAACATCAGCATGTGTTTTTTTTTTTACTGCATAATAACAGTTGCTCCTTAGAAAGCATTCATTTGCAACCTGAGTGAACTCAGGAAAATCAGAAACAAGGACTGAGAAGGCATCTTACTGTGTTCTTAAAACTGAGAACAGGCCAAATGCTGGACTTGAATTCATTAACAGCATTGCCTTTGAATTATTATAAGCAGCACAAACTGAGAGTCAAGGATTAAGACGCTCAGGTGAACACTGCATGTTCCCCAAGGTAAAGCAGCCCTGGCAGGTTCACCGTATGCACCACCGACCCATGGAGTTGAAGTAAGAGGACTGACACAGAGTTGTGAATGCCTGCACGGCAGATGTGACCAAGTGACCTGGGTTTCTCTGTCAAAAGCGTGGCTTCATGTCACATGGACAAACTCTTGGTCTGTTTCCAAGGGAACAAATTGAGGAGTTACTGATTTCTGCACCAGCATTTCCCAACAGCATGCATGTTCACATTACCTCAGTGCGTGGAAGGAAGGTGATCTGTGTTGATCCACCACCCAAATCCAGCATCCCTACACTTCTCTTCTGTGGATCATCTAGGCTACCTGAAATGTGTGACAGAAGAGAGAAATCCATGTGGGCACTGTGAGAAGCGGGCTGGGAACAAAACCAGAAGTACAGTGGTGAAGAAAGAGGACAATCTAACTCCATCTACCAGCTTCCAGACAGCACTAAACCACACCATCTTCTACTGGGCACTTATTTTGGCTTTATCAGGGTGACCTGGAAATCTTCAAGTGACAGAGTTTTTCTTATTTCTCTGGTGGCTGTTCATGCCCTAATTACAGCAGCTTTGGTTACTGGATTCCTAACCATTTTTCAGTGCATGCAAGGACTCTTTTGCAAACTCTACTCTGGTAACCACTTTCTAACACAGAGGAATGTGGTTTCCTTGGCCACCTCTCCCTGATCTCTCCGTGATATTTTGCAGGTTCCTATGGCCAAGGGGATGACAGACTGAAAAGAGCTGGCTGAAGAGACTCAGTCCTCTTGGAATTCTTCCTGCTGCCAGCCCAGACCTCTCTTCTCATTTAAATCCAGTTCTTCTCAGTTAGATCCTTCAAATACACCTTCTTGACAAGACTAGTTTGTGCCAAGTACCTCGGTATAGCTGATGTTTGAAGATCTCTGACCTTTCCAATACACCTGTGAGCATAAAAAGCTTTAGAGCACTTGTTGCATTGCTCCACACACTGTGTGTGCTGAACAGAGCGCGCGGACAGCAGATTGCTTTATTTACTGTCAGAGTGAGCTTCAGCTTAGTTTTTTTCTTTACTCTTCAGCTACCCTTTTCTAACTCTGCAGTGTAAACACTTGTGGTATTTCTATGTTACAAATCTGTAAGGAAGTAGCATAACATCTCCTTTCATTCTGTGCAGCTGCCAAACACATCTAGAATATCCACATAAAAAATTTAGCCAGAGCTAGTGGGAGACTCTAAAAAGGAATAAAATGCTGTGGTACCCTACAGGGGATTGAAAGAAAGGCTACATTAAACATCTAGGAAAAGGGATTAAAATCCTCACTCTGTCAAGCAAATGGCCAAAATCCTAACGACTTAAATAGGCCAAGCCAAGACCAACTGCTGACTTATTCCCAGATCCTTCTTTCCTCCACTCCAACCCAATGAATGAGCAAATCCCAAGCAGGGGCAGAAAACAGCATGAATATCACAGCATCGGTCATATCTTTATGCACATGCTTATGTACACATACCTGTTAAAAAATTGATTGTGATCCAGGCTGAAATACCTAGTAAGGAAAAGATTCAGAAGACATACTGTTATATCATCCCATTTCATTTTATCTAACAGTAACAAATAAGGTGAGCCATATTACAAGGCCTTCCCGCTTTAGAATCTGTTTAGCTGGAGGCATTTTTAATAAGTTTTCTCACACAGTTTAACTGCACCATCTAAACAATATCATCAGCAAACCAGAGCTTGTCATCCAGCAATAGACAGAGACATCAGAGACCATCTCCCTCAAGCTCCCTCATACCCCTTTGACAAATGGAGGACTTTTTAATCCAGAGTCTCCAAAGGATGTCTAGCTGAGAGCTAAGCAAGAAGGACTTTCAGGAAGGGTGAATAGGACTGGCTCTGCTGAGCTCCCCAGGCCCATCTTGTCCCAAAGCCAGTGTTTTCGCAACTGTCAAAAAACCAAGATTAGATGCCTTGAACAAAGAGAACAACATTCTATACCAGAGCTTATGTGATATGTGGAAGAGAAGACCCATATATGAAATGCCTGGAGAATGCTGTATTTGACAGGTCAAAAACTTATGCAAGAAGTCACAAAGGCTTCAGCTTTTAGCTAAAAGACAAGGAAATGATGGGCACATTGTTCATTTTCTAGGAAAACGTCCACTGGTAGGCTTCTGTTTGATGCCACACACCTTTTGAATACTAAGAATTTTCATCTTTTCAGTGTTCTGATTTTTCCTCTAAACATTTTTGTCAGCTACACTGTTTCTGTCCTCTTCTTGTTTTATAAACCTTTTGTCCATAAATTAGATGAATTAAGGGGCCTTATGTTAACAAATTCAAATATTTATCCATGTGGTTAAAACTCAAGACATGCTAGGCAACATGGTCCAGTTCAACCCTTGGCTGAACCAAGGCTGTCACTGCTATTAATGATTTTAAAACAAAACAAAAAGAAGAATTACAATGTCTTTCTTCCATTAAGCAGCAAAAAAGAAGCTCATAAACAGCTCCAAATGGCTCCAGCTATTTTAAAGTTTGGTTTCTAAGCAGATTTAAAACATTTCAACACTCAGTTACTTAGAATTTAAGACATGTTTCTTCAAATTATTTTAAATCAAGACTGATTCTGGGTTCTGTCCTCAGCATTTTTTGATGAGCATCAACTTCTTTCAGCATGTATTTTCTTTTCTATATAACATTTTTTTCAAACTGAATTAGCAATCACACTCATTATATCTGTTACAATTAACATTACGACAAAATACTTCCAGACAGCTCTCATGAGCATTGTCAAGAGCAGGGTGTGCAAAATCAGACCCTGGTTGTTGAAGGCCATCTCAACAAGGCCATCTCAATCAGAAACCTTTCCAGAAGTGCTGACTGCACAGTGGCTTCCCGGTGATCCCACAGGAACTGCCTGGCACTCAGAACTTTGAAAATTGGGACAGAGTTAAAGACTTCAAACTGTAAAACATAGCACAAGAACTCTTGGGCAGGCACTGCCTGAGGCAGCATAAAAACTGTGTCAAACCCGCTGCTTGTGGGTTCCCCCTGCAGTGAGTGGTGACTTGTCCCAGTGCAGCATTGAATCTCCAGGACTGCAGAAGAGGTCTCCCCAAGTTAGCCTACCTTCGTCGGTTCCATTCATTATCGACACGCAGTTGTCCCTCACGAAGAAGGGGGAGGCCTGAAAAATCTCTTTCACCTGTAGTTCAAATAAAAACTACACTCAGAGAAATCTTTTTTCAGCTGGAAAGCAAGTTTTTTTTTAAAACTCCAGTTTTTCACAACTGCTTCTCTTCTTGGGCCACATCCTGACTGCTGCTCACCACTTTGTTTAATGCTCAAGAGTCCAACAAGCACCAGCCTGCGCTCTGCTATAACAGCTCAGTGATTTATAGGCTGGCTCTGCAGTTCGGTGCAGAGACAGGGACGGATGTGTGGGTTTTCAAGCATGAAGACTGCCCAGAAATGCCATTAACAAGGGATGGACATGGGTAAGGAAAGGTATCCAGTTTACTTTGCTGCAACTGGTGACACACAGGGTACTATGTATGTACAGGAGAGGCAGGAGATTCCTTGGCTTTCAGGAATTCCTCAGGGAATGGCATTTTTAACAGGAGCATGTTGGCTGTTAGAGGGCCTCTATACTACATCCTGCCTGAGGTATCAAAGCCCTAGTTTCCAGAGTCCTCTAAATTAACAACTGTGGTAGTTGCAGTTGAAATTCAATGTGGAAAAGAAAGGGCCAGCTCACAGGCAGCAGAGAACAATACAGACATTGGTTTCAACCACACCACATTTCTTCCTTCCCATTATACTTAGAAAAAGAATACACTTAGTGCACACTTAATAAACTTTTCCCTCAGCCCTAAGGTCTAGAACATATTTTAAAATATTAAATATATTTTACATGCCTATAAATACAATTTACATTATTTCCAATCAATATAAAGGAGTAACCTTGCAGCAGCAGGCTGATAACATGACCAAGCAGAGAGCTTTTCTCAAAATAGCAGCATCCTGGTCAAAACCACCAACAAACAAGCCCAGTAAGAACAAGTCTCTGATGACTGTTGTGAGTATCTCACTACACTTGTTATATGCCATCTCTAGGCTTATTCAGAGCTGTCATCATTCCTCTGTGCTTGTCCTCATGCAGCTTCTCCCCTCAGCCCCATTTGAGATCAGGTGGCTCTGCACTGCTTCCAGAATTAAATGACAGGAATGGCTCAGGTACATGAAGATAAAGGAGCTGCACCTTACATAGAAGGGACCAAACTCTGCTAGAAAATTTCTGGAAACCAAACAGAGAGACAAGAAACAGTACCTTATCCAGCAGCTTCTGAGCTTTCTCTCCTGGCAGCAACCGTAGACCAGCTGTGGCTTTCAGGACCAGAGGAGTAAACTTCCACAGCTCCATAGGAACTTCCTTCTTTGCCACCTCCAGGAGCTCTTTTATTCCCTGGCCACTCTGTGAGCAGAGGAACAAAAAAAGGCATCTTAGAAACTCTTTAGTTTTGCCTTTCTTGGAAGGACAAAAGGGTGATCAGAGGTATGATTCACTGTAAAGGTGGCACAGAGACAAGTGAATCTCACAAGGGGTCAGGAGAAGGTGGAGGACTCACTATCTCCAACAGTGTGAGAGTGGTGGATATAATGGGGATTATCCAACAAGAGGTCAAAAACAAACAAGAGTCACTTTTTCAAACAGTGACATAGATCTCTCTGCCACCAAATGTTTGGGCTACAAAAGGCAGTATGACAAATCCTTGGGAAAAAAAAGGCCTTTGGAGCCAGTAAAATGCTGTGAGCTGGGTGTTAGTCTGGCTCAGGAAGTCCCTAAATCCCTGGGAGCCAGAAGGTAAGGGAGATGGGACAGAAGTCACTTAGTACTTGGCCTGTTTTTTAGACTATTTTCCTGAGAATCCAATTCTGGTCACTTTTGGAGAAGGCTCTGCTCCAGTCCAACACACATCTTTTGTCATTTTCTTAAGCACATCAAAATTCTTAAGGCAGAGATAAGAAAAACATCACTGAGCAGAATTAGATGTGTTCTGTTCCTTGCTCCTCTACATGTGGGCCAACTTTTACTGTGGGTTTGCATCATCTGGAGACACCTCCCTGAACTGAGACAATTCGGCATACTGTTCCACAGCAGGATGTGATTTGCAGGGCATATCAAGAACAGGAGGTTTTGGGGCACATACTTTTACAGTAACAGAAACAAAATTACCTTTTCAACATCGTCAGCATAGGCGGATAGACCCGGCTTCAGTGCTTTAAACGTCTCGTGGGTTAATTTGGGAGTCTCTGTTCAAAAGCAGTATTCCAAAATAAGTAATGGCACAAATAATTTTGTATGCACAAAAAAGAAAGCCATTTTACAAATTACATCATTATGTGCTAATGAAAGTCAGCTGAAGCCTCTAATGAACTACCAACAGCCACTCGACCTTTCAATACAGCCTTTGCTACAGAATTAGCTTCTGAGAAAACCATTTTTAGAAGTCACGACTGTTTTTCAGGTGCTGGTGTCCACTATGCACACACTTTTCATGCACATCAGACAATCACCCAGATAGGTGCAAGTTCTCTCTGAGCCCTTACACTTGGCATGTGCAGCTTTCCAAACTGCACTGGTAACAAAGACCCCACGTTTCAGAGTGCTCTCTTCTGGCTAAACTTGACTCCAGCAAAACCCAGTGGAAGCTTCACCATCATTTTCAACAGCAGCAGAGGGAGCCAGACCCAAGTATTTCAGAAACCTACTGTATAAACAATTACATGAACCTAGAGCTTGGCAACATCCTCCTCCTGTACTCAGCTACACCCCATAAAGTTTGCTGCAATATATTCTGAAATTGTGTTTAAAGAGGAGCACGCAAGGAAGAAGGAAAGATTCAGGAATACACATAAAGAACGAAATCCATTGACTATTTTTTAATACCTTTGGTGGCTAAGGCTTACACCAGCTCATTCTGCAAACCTAAAGTGCTCCCCACAGACCAATCACACCAAACACCTCGATGCTAATCCTTAAAAGCATCCTCAGATCACCTACTAACAGCATCCAGACAGGTTCTTTCATCTTTAAGAGTTTCACAAACAGGAGCTGACAACACCTAAACAAATGAAGGTTACAACTCCCAAGGAAATCTGGAGCGTTTTTGTACACTTCTGTCTCACTTCTCAGCAATACTTTCTGTCCAGATGCAACACACAGCGATTTTAATCAAACAGTGAAGTTTTGAAATTTAAATCCAACACTGAAGCCAAGGATGTACTAAACCAGACAATGCAGAGAGAAGCAGCTCACTGCCAGGAACTGGAGACAGCCAACAATCTCATGATGAAAATTTGGGGGAATAAGGCAGTTTGAATTTGTAATCCTCTCTTCTACCAAGCAGCGTGATGAAAAACTGCTCTTCTTCAAGGCTCCATTCTAAAGGTACAGCTGCTATTTATTTCTCATTCTGACACTACAGCATTTTCTCCTTGCTGAATGTTTTCATAATTTCATCCAAACCCGCACACTTGAATCATAACACACTTCCTGATGGCTTTCTAGGAAAAGTCAGCTCTTCGGAGCACGTTTGTTCAAGTAATCCCTAGAAAAGCACCACCAATTATCTGCTCCATATGTTATGGAAGAATTAATCTACCGTGCAATGAGCAGGTCCTACCTTTTGGCTGCTGTGTAAATTTAAAAATATGGATGCGAGTTCCTGTGCTTCCTGCGTCAAACATAATTCCATAAAAGACCGAGAGGTCCGTGGTCAGTGCCTGACGGTTCAGTTTGTCTGCCCTGCTTTCAGCAGCTCCTTCTGTTGCTCCCATGACAGGTTTGGAATCCAAGTGCCATTTTATGTATGCAACATAAATAGCTACGCATGCCAAAATCCCAAAAGCATAGAACCGCTTTGATATCTTCATGGCTTCCATTTATCAGATGTTTTGTTTCTTCCCTTCATTCAATGCTTTATTTCTTGTCCTTCACACAGAACAGGTGGTTCCCACATCACTCCTATAGCCAAAAGAAAATAAAAGATATGTTTTATTTTCTAAACCTGCTGAAAGGATCTAAGAGTATGATGGTTACTTGATAAGGGACTTACAGGAATAAATTTGACTTGAGCATTAGTTAAATACTTAACTGTTGGTTTAGATCTGTGATAAGAAAGTTGGCCATGATAGTCCAAGTAAGCAGTAAGTCACTGCAACAAACAGCCTGGTAAAAAAAAAACCTTACACATGGGGAGTGACAGACTACTGCTGGCAAGTAAAAGGCTTTATGCCCACAGCTCCTTCAGCACCTGGAGTAAGACTGAGATGAGAGCTACTGTCTTCAGTGCTCAGATCCATCTCAACTAACCCAGGGAAACTTGCAGGTAAATGCTTACATTTATTCCAGTAGGAAAATGTAGAATCCTGCATTCAAAAATCTGAGGTTCACCTGCGAATCACTTGTAAAACTGGATGTAACAGCAAAATCCCTCTCTCCCATGTCGCTGGTCCTAACCATTAAATGCCTCCATGGCTGCTGGATGCCTACAAGACTGCAGATTACTTTCCCAATGGTTCAGAAGGAACATACGCATTCTCCTTCAGTATGTCATTGAGATCTACAGCTAATTTTAAGACCCAAAACTGCATAAATCTCCTTTTTCCCATTGCTACTGAGGCCTAAGGAACAGAATAAGGAGAGTTCAGAGAAGCTAAATACAGTAACTGACGTGGGAAGGGACTTCAGGATGCCTCTCCCAACCACCTGCTCAAACCACAGGCAGCTATGGAGACCCACCATATTGCTCAGGGCAATATCCAACTGCACCTTGAAAACCTCCAAGGATGGAGATCCCACAACCTCTCTGAGCAACCAAAATAATTTGCAATTATCTTTGTTAGTTTCTGGATGGTGAAGGAGGTCCCAGAAGACTGAACAAGGACTTAAAATCACTGTTTAAAAGGCAATACAGAGGATCCAGGAAATAAAGAGTGCTGGCTCCCCCAGCTCCAATACCAGGAAAGAAAGCACAGCAAAGCACAATGCAAGAAATCTGCAAGCACTCACATGACATCATTCAGATGAGCAAAAACCAGTCAGCAGTGATTTACAGGGAGCAAATTACATTAAATCTTTCCTCTTTTTGTTAGTTTGATGAAGAAGAGAAAGCAAACCAGCTAATGCAGTTGACTGAAACGAGGTTTTGGTACATATGTAATGTGTTGATGATACCAATTCAGGAGGTGTAAAGAAGGTGTGATGAGCGGGAAATTAAAATTCAAGGTAATGACAGTGTATTGCCAAAAATGCATAAGATAAAATTTGATAAAAATGGAGGAAAGCAAAACCACAGGCACGAATAGACATGAAGTATGGATTGGTGAAGGGGAAAAGGAACTGAAATTAGAGATGGCATTGCAAAAAAACCCAACAATCAAATAAACCCCCTCCCCCCCCCCAAATCCTTCTGGCTTCTATCAGCAGCGCAGAGATGTAGGTGGCAATGGCTGCACAGATGATGGGGTGATGACTCCCTGGTGCCAGAAAGGCCTCAACTGCAGCTACACGAGAGCTAAACCCGCGGGAAGCAGCAGGAACCGAGTGATCCTTTGAGGAGACAGAACTCCCCACCGCGGGGAAGGGGAGGCTGGAAGGACGGGGGGGTGTGGGAGCAGCAGCCCGCCGGCATAAACCCCCGACCCCCGTCTCCCTGAAGAGACTCAACATTAACTCTTCCCTGCCTTTGCCAGGGGACGCTGGGGTTGGCTGCAAGGGAAAAGCTTCCGCCTAGGGTGGGCGGGGACCCGGCAGGAC
>NW_010301022.1:0-1537 GCF_000700745.2 Antrostomus carolinensis | reverse complement strand
GTGCGGGTCTGGTCGGGCGGGGAGCGGGGCCCCGCCGGCAGCCTTCAGGGAGCGGATTTCCCTGGGAAGGCGCCGGGTCCCTGCCCCGCCGTCCCCGCGCGTCCGGCCTGAGGGGTACCGTGAGGAGACGATACCCCGCAGCCGGTCACAGCGCTGCTGTGGACCGACACCTTCTCCTTGACGAGGAGGCGTTTCTCCTCGGTGTACCGCTGAGCAAGTTCCTTCTCCAATGCTTTGGTCCTCTCTCCCTGGCCCTCCTGGAGGGAGCTCACCTTCTCGCCAGGCAGCCTCCTTCCCCCATCCTGTCCTGCAGAAGGTCCCTGAAGGCTTTCACGCTCCCCTGAACTTCACCTGTTTGATTCTCATTCTGCTTTTTGCAGGGTCCAGAAAACCTGCGAACAAAGACTGTGTATGAAAGCTCTATAAAATGATTCTTCAGCTGGAAAAAGAGTCTGCAAAAGCCATGTCAGTCGTAACTAAGAGGCTGCTGCACTTTGCTGCACAGCGTCAGTTCAGCTAGATTGAACACAACAGGACACCAGAAATGCATTTAAGTGCTTCAGTTTATGGAGAGGCAGAGTAACTCACTGCTTTCCTCTCGATAAGAATTATTTTACATGAACCACATCACACAACAAGCACTAATGAGAGGAAAAGCTCATGTCTAAAACTCCTAAAACCCCCATCAGAAACTCGAGGTCTCTGTTCATACAGCAATCACATCAGTCTTCAGAGTAACAGGTTTTTGGGGGATCAAAAGAGAAAATTTTAGAATAGGTAGTTGATTTCTCTGTATAAATGTTCAGCTTGCACTGATTGTTTTCCTTTCTCTCTCCTGGGTTCTTCCTGGGGCCATCATTCTCTGTAGAAATACCAAACCTACACTTCTGTAGTTCTGTGGAGGGGTGGAAGCCTTAATTAAAACCTAGAATTCTAGCACCATTATTATTTATTTTATGTAGGTTGTTAAAATGGACATAAGCAATATTAAGCTTTCCTGTTGCATTGGAACAAACAGCCCTTTCCATCCTAAAAGCTTTGGCATAGCAAATACATTTTAAAAAATTCTGGAAAAATATAATTTGTAGTAGTATCAGGGAAAACAGTACCCACTCTTCAAGTTCATGTGGGGCCTGAATGACTGGGGAGCCTTTAAATGCTCCCCTGGGAAATAGGGTGCATCTTCACAGAGCACTGAATAGAGCCAAGAGAGTCTACTCTCCAACTGAAGCAGCAGTTTGGGAATTTGGATGGGAAGCTGCTCAGAGCAGTGACTGTGGCTAGCACAGGATAGCTGGGACAGGGTTCTCCATACCACCTCCCAGAAAAATATGACATAAAACCATTTGATGTCCAAATCATAGAATCATGGAATGGTATAGGTTGGAAGGGACCTTAAAGATTATCTTGTTCCAAACACCTTGCCCTAAGCAGGGACACCTTCCACTAGCCCAGGTTGCTCAAGGCCTCATCCAACCTGGCTTTAAACACTTCCAGGGAGGGGGCATCCACAGCTTCTCTGGGCAACCTGTTCCAG
>NW_010301021.1:19820-32184 GCF_000700745.2 Antrostomus carolinensis | reverse complement strand
CTCACAGAAGCCACCCCTATGCTCCTCCCTGCTACCATAACCTTGCCACACAACCCCAGTACACCCAGACAGTTCTCAGAACCCAATTGTCATTCCTCATCTGTGCTTCCCAATGGACGCTGGCTGCGGATGTACCACAGCCTCATCCTTAGTGCCAAGCTTGTGCGTAGGCTCCCTGGGATGTAACCTCATACGTTCTCCTAGGAGAAGTTCTCCATGGGTATGTTATTTTCCCATTACCCTGGAGTATGAATTTATGTTTAGTTGGTTAAAAGAATACTGGATGTGGGTGAAGCAAGGATGGCACCATTTAGCTACAACTCCAAAAAAGGGAAAACAGGCACAAAAAGTTATGGGTTCAGTGTTTCTCAGGTTGTTGCTCTGTGCTAGAGCTGAGGGGGGAACTCTGACAAGTGTTCTTCCAGATACATCGATGCTTCAGAGAACTGTGTTTTACTTTCATTGCCACTTTTTATCCTCCCTTATTTATGCATGCAACCATAGAATGCAAAAAACATAATAAAGAGTGTTGTTGGGGAACTGAGTGTGACCTTTAGATTTCAAAGTATATCACAGTCACTTATGCCATCTTAATTTGTGGATCTCTTCTCCTTGTGGTCTTGTCTTTGAGGTTTTCATCATATAAGAGATGGCTAGTGGAATACTTCATACTTATTTAACTCTGTCTCTTGTCACATCTGAAGTGCTGATCCTTCAACATGTTTATCTCATCTCTAAAGGAGTTTATTACTGTCACAAACTGAGACTTGCAACATTTTGCAAAGCACCCACTCATTGAGTTCTTTGCTGTCCTCTACCAGCTACATCCCAGACAGCAACGCTTGCAATATGTTCTTTTCTCGTAGCTTTATTAAAACTTGCTACTTGCTTCCTTTTTTCTTTTTTTTTTTCTTCTTTTTTTTTTTTTTTTTTGCAAAGCCTTGCTTAGACATGTTTCTGGCAGTCATACTCTTCAAGTTATGTTGATGGCTATTTTGCTGGGAAAGGTCTGTGTGACCCCTAGCCCATGACGTCTTTTCAGTGTCTTCAGGGCTGTCATCTTGCTATCTGTGGGACCCTTTTCCTCCTATTGGATCTCAAAGATAAAGTGCACAGCTGACATGTTAACATATCACAGGTTTGGATTTGGCTTCACTGACCCATCTGCAGTGACATCTTCTACTTTCTTCAGTTCACTCTTGGACATTATGTATGTCTGAGGAATTTAGGTGCTTTTTCTCTAGCACTTGCTTGACTACATTCCTGTCCTGCTGCTTGAGATTTCTTCTGGAATATAATTAGGTGAGGCTGAGCAAGATAGTGGTGCGCTGTTGTGTTGAAGGCCTGATGCTGCCAAGGGGAATCTTCCAGCCTTTGGCAGCAAGTACCTCTGTGGCATTTGTTATGTTTTTAAAAGACTTCTGTGTGAACTGTAGTAGGGCAGTCCACAGGGCGTGCTCAGAGTTTGGGTGTGATCAGGATGTGGGTGCAGTCAAGGCTGCTCAAGTCCTCTTAGCTCTGACCCCTGAGACAATCAAGACATTCTGTGGAGACAGCAGTTCCTTTGTTCTCATGATGCAGACCTGGATCTTGAAGGGAAATCAGTGAATTTAATTGGAAAGGGATCCAAAGGAGCAGAGTCAGAGATAGCTAGTAAGAAATTCTGCTCCACTGTCCTCAGAGAAGGGACTAGATTACTGAAGATACGGACTGAGGGACCAAAGATAGAATAAACTTTAAAAAAGGTGTTAAAGATTTCCTGTTCTCCTTTCATGTGCTGTTGTCACTTCTCCATCATGTGGGGCTCATTGCTGTGCTTTCTCCTGTATCTAGGATGCCCAAAGCAGGTATCACGTGGGTGTTTGCTATGAGAAGGGCCTTGGAGTGCAGCAGAACCTGGCAGAAGCGATGAGACACTACCGACAGTCAGCTGCTGCGGGGAACAGGAATGCTCGAGAGAGACTGCTAGTGTTAGAAGAGGAGGTGGAAGGTACCACGGGCAGTGGGGGACGAGGGTGTGTGGGAATGCATGGGGTAGTGACCCCATAAAAGCAGGGCCCGTATTGCCAGAGGAAAGTTAGCACAGGGCCATGGCAAGAAGGAGTCATTTTTACTAAAGGGAGCACTTTTCTTTCTCAGTTCTTTCCACTTCTTACCAGCTATTTCCAGTCAAGCTGAAGTGGAGAAGCTGTTCCCATAGTATGATGCATCATTAATTTTTGGTTTGTTGTACTTTCAGATGTACGAACAAAGCATCCGTTCCCTTCCGGACTAAGAGCTTCTTCCTCTAGCCCCTGTTTCTGGGCTGTTGAGTGTGTGCCTGCAGGCCTCCATGCCACCCAGCCAAGACAATCTGCCCTCAACCTTCCTCACTCTTGGAGTGCAGACAGGCTCCACATGATGACGCTCGGCGGCGCAGGATGGAGCTATGCCCTTGGAAACAGGACAGCACCGGTAGAACTACAGCGCTTGGAGCCCCACCACTGCTGTTACTAGAGCAGTCGGTAAGTGAAACAAGCAGGCAGAAGGGAAGGCAGCTCTTCTTAGTCTGTGTGGAGCTAGAAGCAGGCTGGCAGTGAGTGGAAAGAGAAAGCTTTCTGTTAATGGAACAGGAACCATTTTTAAATACCAGAGTTTTGAGAATAAACCTTGTGCTATCTCCTACACCAACATGTTGTCTGGCCCTCTACCTTCCGATACAACGATGTTTCTTATGCTCCTACATTTCCATATAGAGCTACATATAGACTCCCACCATGCCATGGTGATACAGTTTGGGCCTACAATTCCAGTAGCCCTGCACATCTCCCACATGGTCTCCCAGTGAGGTTTACAAGCCACCACCATATGTTGATGTTGGCAGCTAACTCTGTGATGGGCCTGGCCTGCACCTTCTGAGGCAATTTGATCTCACTTCAAGGCTAGCTGTTCCCACAGTGGTTCTGCTACCAACACAATCTGGGCTTGTCTCTACATTGCTGTTGTGGCACTTTAATCTGCTTTCAAACCTGTGCAAGCAAGAGAATGAATTCTGATTATTAGGACACATGTTTTTGCGGGATGTGGCTTATGGATCCACCTGTACTGGTGAGAGTAATGGCTGTCCACAGCCATCCTGCACTGTTGTCAGTGTCCTTCAGTCCCCAGTTATTATTCCTTCAGCTCTGGCAGTGAGCTGCTCCCATGGGTACACCCCTTTGAGTCACGATGAGCAAGGTTTGCTTCAAAATTTATATCGTACATGTTTGCTAAGCACGCCAGCTCATTTTCACTGAAGTGGAGAAGGGATGCTCCCAGCGGGCAGTAACTGCTGTGAGGTAGACAGCGGCAAGCAGCTGGTATGATAATTTCTTCCACTGGGGCAGCTGAATCCGGAAAAAGACATTTGTCCACGCCAGTTTAAACTGGTTCAAGGGCATCTGTACAAACTAGCCAGCTTCCTGTAGCCATGGTGTGCTGGTGCTTTGTGTAAATCGGGCTCTGAAAAACAAAGGCAATGGCCCCATCCTGAACTTGCTGTGGTCTCCATTCAGCAAGGGAGGGGCACAGCCAGAGCTCAACACATCTGATTGTTCTTCTAGTCTGGTCTCTCTTTCTGCTCAGACCAAACTTTCTTAGACCATTTCCTTTATCAAGCAGGATACGTTCAACAGGAAATTCCTCGGGTGGATTTCCTATTCTGTGATAATCCACAGCTTGCTTACGTATTGGTCAGGACAGGATGGGGATAAGGGATGGGGGGGTTGAAAGCAGTTTGCAGAATCAGGAAACTGAACCAAGAGAGAGGAATTTGTCTCCTCCTTTTAAATCTGCTTATTATAATATGTTTTTGTGTAAAGATTGTCCTTTGACAGGCACATCAAAGGCACTTTCCAGAGAAAGATGTGAGCTTGTGCTGTGAGTTTGTCCTCTGTGTGCGTTCCCAAGATGCAGAGGCATCCCGTAGGGCTGCATCTCCTTGCAGTCATAGATATGCCTCCCTCGTGGTTTGCGCAGCTGCATCTCAGTTAGAATTTGGCTCATGACATTGTTTTGGTGCAAGAGCCTGTTTTGTTTGTGAAACAAAACAGCACAACACATCTATTAGCAGTGTGGCAGTATGAGCAGGCTGGGGCAAACCCATCAGTGTAGTTTATTACCAGAGATGGGGTCATCAGTAAAGCACTTTGGAGACTCCAAATACAACAGTGGATATTTTGGGTATTAAAGAGTCTACCTGGGGAGATCTTAACTCTGTTGCTTTTGCTGTTTGGTCCCAAAAGCAACAGAAAAGGATCACTTTCTCATTTACTCTGCTTTAAATTATCTGTATGATTGTCTGCTGCAGTGGCTTGTGTGTGTACACGCTAAAAGCAGGGCACTGTCACCTCTGGGTGCACGGAAAAGGAACACGAGTAGGACACCCTTGAGATATTCCAGGATCATATCTGCTGGGTCATGCTGCCTGTTGTTTTTCAACTTAATAGTAAAATGAAAGCCAAAAATATCACCCATAGACACCTGATGTGACTGCCCCACCATTAGCAAATTAGCTTTGGAGAAACCTGTGTTGTGAACTGCAGTATCTGTGGAGTCAGTGCAGTGTTTTTAATGGAAAGATGGTGAAGGAAAGCAAGCAGTGTGTGTAAAGCACTGCTGGCTCTGCACTGGGACAGAGGGGAGGCTGGCAGTCTCTCCTCAGCCATGCTTTTGTAGTCACTCAGCAAGCAATGACATTGTGCATCGCTAGCAGCGGAGGTGATGGCTTGCCCTCGTTCCCATAGCAGGATTCTCACCTATACAGCCACTTTGCCAGCACGCCCTGAATTTGTCCTGGTGCTCTGTATCAGCTGGAAGGCACGAACTAGGGTATAGAAGAGGCCTATGTGTGCACGATCCAGAAGCGCTTACCTGCCATCTGTGCACTGCTGCGTAAGATCTACACATGCACTGCAGATGCTTCTGCCTCTGTTGTCTTTCCATTCTCTGCGAGTGCAGATCCCCACAGTTAACAACACCTGTGTGTTCTTCCTCTGTTACTAATTTCTTGGTCTTAGTTTTCCTACACGTGCTATTATCCTAAAACTATCTTACAGCTCACATATGTATAGATCAAAGTGAAAACTCGTAATATGGTTGAAGCTTGTGACTGAATATTTCAAAACAGTGTTTTCACGCTTCCCTTTTCCCGGGTTACCTTTGGCAGACTCCAGCCATCTGTTGTCTGCTTCTGGGCAAGGACTATACTCCAAAATCCAATGGCTGCAAAAAAGAGCATGGAGAAGGAAATTGTGGGAACACAGTGCGACCATAGCAGAGATGCCAGAGCAGAAGTGCTGATTTGGGGGTGTTTTACAAAATGACAAGTTCACAGTGGTAGAACCACAAAAGCTGGAAGGATCAGTGGGAGACAACAGGCAGATCTCCCTTTCTGAGTTGCCATTTCAGGCTTTCTGCAGACACATCATTATGTCAGCTATACTACACCTTATTCCAAAGATGGTAGTGTTAGAAAAAACAGTTTTATTTAAATAAGAACTGAGATCCTGGAGCCCAACTCTGCAGCATGTTGCAAAGTCCATGACGGTGGTATTTTGTCACCCTTGGTGCACAGTCTATGATCATGTGGATGTAGCTGGCTGTGTTGTGCTTGTGGTTAATCTAACAACCCCTCCCTCAATCAGTCTGCCCTGGAGGGAAAGGACCCTCCTGTTGTTGTGTGACTTGAGTGTGATGGTGAGGTGAAAGCTAAGGTGGAAGAGAAGGAAAGCTAGGAAGGCAAGAACAGGCAGGGAGGAAGGAACTAAACAAGGTGAAATCAGTCATGGAGAAAGTTGATGGGGCAAGGCAAAAGAAGAATGCCTGTCATGATCAGTCTAGACAGGGATGATCCAGTGACCCTGTTAAAGCATTCATGTGCACCCCAAATACAGAAAGCTCTGTCTGACTCTTATCTCCTTATCACAGCCATCCCAGCTGCCTAGAGAACAGGAGCACTGTCTTCCAGTCCAAGGCTCGTCCCACGTGCCGACAGCTGCCGCAGAAGCCCTGAGCCTGTTTCATTGTGAACCTGGACCTTCTGGGACAAAATCATTTCAAAGAGAGTGCTCATTTCTGAAAGGAAAGTGCTGGCCAGTCTTGTCCCAGCAGCATTTGAGTCAGACCCAGCACCTTTGCCAAAGGTCTCAAAGGTCCTTGGTTTCTCCTGCCTTGCAGCATCCTCATCTTGAGGTGAATGCGGAGAGTCAGGGGAGAAGACGTTGTCCTTATAACTACTGGTGAGTGGCAAGGAGAGACGAGCCACCCATGCTGGGTCAGCAGCCGTCAGCCTCTTGAGGGCCAGCTCTGGAGGAAGTGAAAACAAGAACTGTAAGTGAGACATGGAGTTGATGAGACCCCAGGAGAGAAGAAAGGAAAAAACAAAAGAAGAAAAAAAAGAAAAAAAAAATTGGAATGTGAAGGGACTTCCTGAAATCAGCTGTGAGTGGACTGATTGTAAGCAGGTCTAGAGATAAGCTACCAGCAGCACCATTCAAACCAGCAGCTTAAAAAAACCAAACTAGAACTTGTTTAAAACTCCTGTTGTTTTTGTTGGGGTTTTTTTTAATTATATATATATATAATAACCACTTTGCTTTCCCATTTGTTGCAGCCTCAAGTGGCACGTCACTAAATTGTTAGTAAAGCCAGAAAAAGTGAGGGTTGAGGACTGGTTAAAGGGGAGCTGACAACGGAAAGCTTTCAAGGGGGAAGTATCGGACAGAAAAAAGGCCACTAGTGGACTTCCCAGAAGGGTCACTCTAGGGTGGTAGTTTGCTGCTAAGCAGGCATATTGAGACCAAAACCAAATGTTTATTGTGAGAGTAATAACAGAAGGAGAATGAAATTCTGGATTCTAAAATACACAGCTGGATGGTTGTAGACTAGTAACAAAAAAATTGAGCTATAAAGTAGTTGTTCATCAATTGGAAGCAGATGAGGAGCAGTAGGAGCCTGAGGTGGGTGTTGGCTGCAGGTTTGTTAATGTACCAGTAATGTGATTCTGCCCCAAAATGGACAAATGAAATCATACAATGTGTTGGTCAAGGTACTCCCTATTGGCATGAAGATATATCCATGTATTGTTACTAGGTCTGGCGAGACCTGATGAGGAGTATTACATACAAATCTGATTATCCGTCTGTAGGAAGGAGTGTCTGAAATGACAGAAGTGCAGAGAAAACTATTGAGAAGTAAACAGGAGAGTCCAGGTTTATATGATCAAGACCCAAAGAGGCAGGGGCTGCTTAGCCTAAGGAAGCAAATGCTCAGTGGGGATCTAACTGCAACCTGTCATTATTTTGATGAGATAAGCTCTGACAAAGGAAATCTTTGTGCTTAAAATAGTGTTGGCAAAAGAAGAAGTGATTATAACTGTCCACGAATAAACATATACTGGAAATTAAAGGAAGGACCCCATAGCAGGGTGAGCCTGGATTAGCTTCCTCATCAGACAGCAGGAAAGGAAACAGGGGTTCTTATTTTTAAGGTGGAGCTTTGCAGTTGGTAAACAAGACCCCGTGATGTGATGCACAGACGCTGCCTTCCAGCGCCGCATCGCTTCACTTCCAAAGCGTAACTGAGAACCACTGGGAGGGTTGAAACAATCGCCAGGTTTGTGAAACGCTTTGGGTCAGACAGCAGCAAAACAAATCACTGGTGTCTGGCCATAAAACACTGAATTCCCACAACAGTCGCCATCAGATGGCAAGAGCTGGTGTCATTGTGATAATTATGCAGCTCTGACTTATAAAGTGACCTCTGAAAGGTGGGTCCCCATACTCATGCCCTTGTGCTGCTTCCAGAAGATAATCAATACCCTGCCGCAGCCTGGGACGCGTGGTCCTCAGTCAGTGGCTGGTCAATCAGTGGGACAAGTCTCCTTCCTCGGCCTACTAAGTCATTAGTTCTTTTTGTCTGAAAAACAACTTGTGTCCTGGGGTGGGATGGGGGTGAGGGCTGGGATTCAAACCCAATAAGGAGAGAAGGGCAGACACATCCCTTAGATTTTGTTTCAGCTGAAGCCCCAAAGTTCTTTTGTGTTGCTTAACTTCCAGGGTTTCTTTCTGCAGTCTCAGTACTTTCTAGCAGTTGCAGTGATTGTTCCTTAAGAGATCTCCCAAGCATGCTGAAGACCCATGTTTTTGCTCTAAAACATCCCCAGTTCTCTCTTCTGCAAGAAGCCACTGCGTTCCCTGAATATTTTTATGTTTCAGCTGTGGAGCAGGGCACAGCAGTACTCTGCTTGCTGCAGGGAGAGCCAAGACTCAGTGGCCTGATGGTCCTGTGACCATGAAACCTTATAATTAGGTATGTTTAATTTGACTGATAACTCTTTACTGCTTTATTTTAATGGTGTTTTGAGGGCAGTGGTGTTTTTATAATCAATAAAGTTAAATCTCTTGTCTGCTGCTGCGAGCGCTGTTTCACTGGTGAGGGATAGGTGTTAATAGATGGTGCTGAGTGAGTTCAGCCAGCGGCTCGATCCCTGCAGCATAAGCCAGCAGAGAGCTGCTGGGACAGGTTACTCACCCAGTTCCCCCCCACAGCGAGTAGCACAAAGAGCCAGACAGCCTGGGGCAGCTGTTTGGATACTCCTGAGCACAAGCAGTGCTTCCTTCCCCCCGCTCTCAGGATGCAAGTCCACTTCTCTGTTTGTGTTTGGGAGAGGAGGAAGGAGACCAGCAGCTCCATCGTCTGCGATCTGTTGCCTTTTTGGGAAAGTCTGGGCTCATGGTGAAGGTTGTTTTTCACCACTGGAACAGGGCAGGCTCCTTTGTCATGTCCAGTGCTACCGCGTGGGCAGGAAGCTACAATGGCATGGCCTCAGCATGCACCACTGGTGTTCATGGTGGAACTCCAGTAATTTGGCAAAAAGGGTTGGGTTTTTTTCCTATCAAATCCAAGAAGCATGGGAGATGGCACTTCATGGATATGTCTGGCCATAACACAGATTTTCTAGGATGCTACCTAGACAGGACTGGATCCAGATGGATCTGCTGAGCAGGTCCACCAGTCCCTTTACTGGGACTGGTGCATGTCAGTACACCCGTGGGTTGGAGGTGGGCAGCCTGTTTGCTCCCTGCCCTTGGCTGCAGGATTTTTAAGTCTGAGGAAGCTTGCAGCTCTTGTTTGACCCAGCCTTTCCTTCATTTGCTCCTTACTAGAATAAAAGGGCAGGAAGGCGTGGTTCTCACTTTAAGCAAGAGCCCAGAAAATGCCCAATTCTGGAATGAAAATGACCACGGCAGCAATCCTCAATTAGTTCCTCTTGCTGTGGAGAAGCATAGAGGCTCCACAATGAAATTTCTGCTACAAGACGTGAGTCAGCCCAACTCTCAAATTGAAATGCCAGTAGAAGAGATTTTTTTTAGAACAAATCAATAAAACGAACATGTAGAAAATGTCAGGCCCAGATGGTATTCACCCCGGAGTGCTAGAGGAACTCAGATATGAAATTGCTTGGTTTATTAACTGCTGTTCGTTAACTACTGCTTCAAATGAATACGGTATCAGAGGAAGGGAAGGTAGAAATTGTGACCTGAGTTTCTAATCGTGTGAAGGTGAATCTGGTGCAGATAGATTGATAGAAATTACTATATGTGAGGCTCAGCAGATAGAGAAGTACCTGCTATTCAGACAAGAACTGAAGTGACATTTGCAAGGCAGGGAATTGCGTTTTGCAGATGTGTTGGCATCTTTGGAAGAGGTAGATTGAGTCTTGGTGGACAGAGAACACCTGGTCTTGCAGAAGAACACCAGCCAGGCTCACAGGGGAGCTGAGCTGTCCCTGAATTAACAGCCAGGTTCTGTCAGGGACTCATATGTGTTAAAAGCTGGGAAGTGAGGGTGAGAACAAACAATCTTCCCTTGCACAGGGAGGTCTGTGTCACCAACTGTTGGACATGTGTCTTGGGAATGACATGTCACGTACTGGTGACTCTCCCACCATGCAGAGGAGGGATTTGGGATTCACCATGAACAGTTTGGTAACAGAGCTCAGCATGGAGCCTGGGCAGGACAGGAATGAAGAACAAACCACAAGACCTCCTTATACCACCAGTGTAGTTGAACCTGCTTTGACAGGGGGGGTGGACTAGATCTCAAGAGGTCCCTTCCAACCACCACCATTCTGTGATCCTATATACTGCACACAATTCTGGTCACCACATCTCAATAAAGATACGCTAAAATTAGTAACAGGTTGGTCACAGGAGATGAAAGTTAACTAGTTCAGCCTGGTAGGTAAGAGGCACTTGGTAGGGCTCAAAGGGTCTATAGCATCATGAGGAGCTTGATAAGAGTGACTGTTCACCTTTCCCATTCTGCATGGACTAGAGACCATGAAACAAAGGGGCTCAGGTCAGCATGGGAAGCAGTTCACCTGGTACACCATTAAACTTGACTTTACCCCTAAGCAACAACAGATGTCAACTTCATAAATCAGCTTAACAACAGCAGATACGTCCAGGGGAGGAAAGATCTACCAAGAATGATTAAACGTGAAAAAATCTAACGTGAAGCTCAGCAAGTCCCTTTGCTGTAAACTGCCTGGTACCAACAGCATAGGATGGTCCATACGTGCTGTCCCAAGCATCTGCCACTGTGGAAGCCACCCCAGCAGATGATATGTCCCCTGGCTTACTGCAGGCCAGCCAGTTTTATCTTCTGAATGGGGTTAGTGTGTTACTTGAGGAGATCCTGCTGCTGGAGCCCCCCACCAGCCCCAGTGTGCTCCCAGTAGCAAGGCCACCTTACCTGCCTGTGGCTCCAGAAGGGTCTCCAGCTCCTCTCCTACCAGCTGCTGCACAGAGAGCTCGAACCCGCTCTCTGAATCACGGTCCTCCGCCTCGCTCTCGCCGTGCCCGCTGTCCTTCGTGCTCAGGCAGTCAGCATCCAGCCCTGCAGCCCTGCCAGGGGGCCAAAGCACTCAAGTCACACTTCAACCCTCAGCATGACCCTGACCCACCAATTACTTTCAAGATGGTTGTCTTCATCCCCCATGAAGTGACCCAGAGGTGGGGTATGGGCATCCTTCCAGTGCATTGTTCACAGCACCAAAGGCATAATCATTTTAGCTCTCCCTCCCTCTCCATCCTCAGCAGATGGAGATGATGATGATGAGAAAGGTGGAGAAAGCCCTGTGTGCCCATGGCCTAGGGAGATGGGGACGGGGAGGACATGCATGATAAGGGAGTGATGAAGTCCTGGCATCCTCAGGAGCATTCACCCAGAGATGTCAACAGCATAATTTAATGGTAACACCATAAAATTTGTGTCTGGGAACATCTTCAGCACACAGCTGGGATGACTCAGCCCTTCCCATCCCTGCTAGCAGCATCTCCCTCACCAGCCTCCTGGCCCGGGGACAGATGCCCTGAACTCAGCAGGCAACAGCATCTCTAAGTACCCAGAGCCATGAGAAAACTCATCCTTGTGCTGCTGCCTCCAAAGCTGGGACCCTCTGTGATTGTGCCTTTCTATTGCACTTGAATGCATCAGTGTTCCCCTAGGAAGGATGGGCAGATGGTTCTCCAGGCTGAGTTGGGGCTGTTCAGCCTGGAGAAGAGAAGGCTCCGGGGAGACCTTATAGAGAACTTCTAGTACCCGAAGGGGCTCCAGGAAGGCTGGGGAGGGACTTTGGACAAGGGCAGAGAGTGACAGAACAAGGGGTGATGGCTTGAAACTGGAAGAGGGGAGATTGAGATGAGATGTGAGGAAGAAATTCTTTCCTGTGAGGGTGGTGAGACACTGGCCCAGAGAAGCTGTGGATGCTCCTCCCTGGAAGTGTTTGCGGCCAGGTTGGATGAGGCTTTGAGCAACCTGGTCTAGTGGAAGATGTCCCTGCTGATGGCAGGGGGGTTGGGACTGGATGAGCTTTAAGGTCCCTCACAACCCAAACCAGTCTGTGATTCTATGATTCATGGCTGCAGAGGGGAGCTCTGGTAGATATGAAGGAGCTACCAAAGTTGCCCCAGGAAGGAGGCAAAGAGCAGCCCTAGGAGGTAGCTGGGTACCAACAGGGAGACAGGACCAGAGGAACACAACCATCCCCTGCAGGGAGGACCTACCTCCCCAAATTCAGTTCAGCAAAACCAGGGAGGAGGTTTTGCCTTGTGTGTCTGCTGCCCTGGTGTCTCCTGCCCTTGGAGGCTCATGTGGCCAGCAGGGCTGAAGCAGAGGCAGCGGAGACACGGGGGAACGGGGCGTGGGGAAGGGAAGGGCTGAGAGCCAGCCTTACCTGCTGCCGTTCTTGGCCGTGTACTTGTTTCCCCTGTGGTTTGTTTTGGGCTGGAACTGGCCCTGGTGCAGCAGGGAGAGCAGCTGGGAGATTTGCTGTAAGGCA
>NW_010301021.1:18610-19681 GCF_000700745.2 Antrostomus carolinensis | reverse complement strand
AAACAAGCGGCCACGCAGCCCACCTGGCCCCAGTGCTTCCCCTGCACCATCTCTGCCGGCTGTTCCCTACCTGCACGCTCCCCTGAGCAAGTGGGCATGGGGCTGTCCCCTTCCCTGCCTGACAGCCATCCTCCACCCCAGCTCCCAGGGGATCCTGATGGGCATGGGGAGACCCTGCCTGTGGTGAGGTGGCTGTTTTGTCCTACCCCATCCCCAACTCCTGGGGCACCTCTGCCCACAGATGAGAGGAGACCAACCAAAGATCATCAGGCAATGGTTATAAACTGGAAGAGGGGAGATTGAGATGAGATCTGAGGAAGAAATTATTTGCTGTGAAGGTGATGAGACACTGGCCCAGGTTGCCCAGAGAAGCTGTGGATGCTCCTCCCTGGAAGTGTTGAAGGCCCGGTTGGATGAGGCTTTGAGCAACCTGGTCTAGGAGGCTTTGAGCAACGTGGTCTAGTGGAAGGTGTCCCTGCTGAGGGCAGGGGGGTTGGAACTGGATGATCTTTAAGGTCCCTTCCAACCCAAACCATTCTGTGATTCCATGATTCTAGGTTGCATGTTCCCACCACCCTAGGGTGTACAAGACCTGGGCAAGAAAGGATTTGGGGTTGTCCACACCTCCAGCAACACGCGGGGAAGCTCCTACCTGCACTGGGGGTGACTCCATCAGGAACTCCCCAGTGGGGCTCTGCTCTGCCAGTGCCACCAGTGACAGCCGAACCAGGCTCCTGAGGATGTGCTGGTGGGGCTGGGACTGCTCAGGTCCCACAGGCTGGTTGGGCGGCAGCGGGGACTCTCCCACAGGTCCCTGCAGTGGCTTCACCAAGCTCTTGCCATGCGGTGGAGCATCTGGGGGGCTCACAGCTTCTTTCACTGAATTTTTTGGTCTGTGGGGCTGGCAGGGCCGGCGCTGCAGAATGGGCAGGTTGAAGGTCCCCTGCTGCTCATCTGAGTCTTTTTGGGTCCTCTGATTTCTCAGAGTCCTGTAGAGAGTGGGGGTGAGATGGAGAGGAGCCTGCGGGGAGCCCCCCAGTCCGGGGGTGGCTGTGCTGGGCAGATCCTCCT
>NW_010301021.1:16894-18549 GCF_000700745.2 Antrostomus carolinensis | reverse complement strand
CTGCCTGTGTGGCTTCTTGAGCTGCTGCTGCCTACGGGCATCCTCTGCCTCCCTGCAATTGTAGGCCATGCCGTCCTTCTTCTCCTTCTTACGCAAAGACAGGGTTAAAGCCAAAAGGAGAAGGCACCCACCCAGGAGAGCAGCCAGGCTGATAATGGCCACCACGGAGGGGCTTGGCCATCCAGGTTCCCAGGCTGAGATTTTGGAGAATGCCCCATGATTCCGGAAAACTAAGTGGACCCGGGCCAGGGTATGCAGGGGGATGTCCCCCCCATCGCTCACCCGGACCACCAGCTCCTGCTCGCTGCCAACAAGGCTGCTGGCGTTGCTGGTGTTGAGGCAGACCTGCCCCAAGAGAGAGGCCAGGATGAAGAGCCTGGTGTCATCCCCACCCACCAGATCATACCGGAGGGCCCCATTGATGCCAGAGTCCACATCCCTGGCTGTGATGGTGAAGAGGAAGGGAGAGCCAGCGCATGACACGAGTGTTGCATTGGTCACCACTGCAGTGTCTTGGGTGCTCCCATTCCCAGGGGCCACCCAGGAGCACCCCGTCTCCGCATTGACCAGGACAGAGAGCATGGCCGCACCTCCCACCAGTGCTGGCGTGATGATGACAGGCGCATTGTCATTCTGGTCAAGCACAACCAGCCTGATGGAGACGTTGGACACCAACTTAGGGTGACCACCATCCTCTGCAGTCACCAGGAACTCCAGGCTCCTCACCTGCTCATAATCAAAAGCTTGGAGGGCAAAAACATCCCCAGTGATGGGGTCGATCGAGATCAGACTCAAAGTAGAGGAGTCCAGGATGCTGTAGGTGATTTTCCCATTGAAACCCAGGTCAGGGTCGGTGGCATGGACAGTGAGCAAGAAGGCAGGTGCTTTGCTGTTCTCAGCAATGGCAACCTCATAGGTGGCCTTCTCAAAGGAGGGGGCATTGTCATTGACGTCGCTAATGCAGATAGTCAGGTGCTTCAGCACAGCCAAGGAGAGGTCTCCATGGTCCCGCACCACCAGCGTCAGGTTGTACTCAGCACGCAGCTCCCTGTCCAGCGTGGCATTGGTCATCAGCACGTAGCTGTAGCTGTTGGTCCTCTTCAGCCTGAAGTGCTCGTACCCTTGACTGAGGAAGCAATGCACTTGCCCGTTGCTTCCTGAATCGGGGTCACTGGCTGTCACCAGAGCCACGAAGCTGTCTTTGGGGAGAGCTTCAGAGAGCACGGGTTCCCGCGTGGCCCAGGTGATGTGGACATCGGGAGCGTTGTCATTGACATCCAGGACTTTGACCAGGACCTTACAGTGCGCTGGGATGGGGTTGGCGCCCAGGTCCCGGGCTTGCACGTCCAGCTCGTAGGCGTGGGTTTCCTCATAGTCCAGTGGGTGCTTCAGGATGATGCTGCCTGTGCGGGCATCGATGCCGAAAGCGCTCAGCACCTCCGGGGGCGCGTGCTTGCTCAGGCTGTACTCGATCTCCCCATTGGGGCCCTGGTCAGGGTCGGTGGCCGTGACTGTCACAAGCAGGGTCCCAGGCAGAGCATCCTCCCGAACCTCTACCATCAAAGAGCTCTCTGCAAAGATGGGGCTGTTATCATTGGAGTCAAGGACGATGACTTTAATTAAAGCAGTACCTGATTTTGGTGGCTTCCCATGAT
>NW_010301021.1:6860-16748 GCF_000700745.2 Antrostomus carolinensis | reverse complement strand
GGGGCCAGCATCGGGGTCCAGGGCTCGGTCCAGTGGGATCCGTGTCCGCAGGGAAGCACTCTCCGACATCTCCAGCTCCAGCTCAGGCATGGGGAACTGCGGCGCGTTGTCGTTGACGTCCAGCACTTGAACCTCCACATGAATGAGAGCCAGGTTTCGGGCAGCCAGTACATTGAACGAGACCCAGCAGGGATCGCTGTGCCGGCACAGCTGCTCCCTGTCCACCCGCCCGGCCGTGCTGAGCACCCCATCCCCACTCCCCACGTGCAGTGGGAACCTCCTGGGGGTCTCCATCAGCTGGAAGGTATCTGCTGTTTCACCGCTCTCACCCCCCTCGAAGTGCTCGGCCAGCATCCCTATCACTGTTCCCAGTGGCACTTCTTCGAACACCCGGTACTGCACCGTGAACGTGGCCACCTCCTGGGCATCAGTGGAGAGGAAGAGGTACCACCACAAGGCTGGGAGATGGAGAGCGGAGCGGCTCAGCAGCAGCATGCTGCTGGTGAAGCCCACCGCCCCGCTGCCCTGGCACGCTGCCGTGGGCTTGCCCGCTTGCCGCCGCATACCCAAATGGTCCCTAGAGCGATCGCAAGTCCTTGGCATCCTCTCCCATCGCCAAGTCCCATAGGCGCCAGCCACTGGTTGGAAAGGAGAAATGGTGAGCAAGTCCAGCAGTTGTCCCCTGACCTGCCATTGCTGGGGGACAGCCAGCTGCCCCCCGGGCTGAAATGCTCAGCCCGGAGCAGAGGGAACCACCACCACTGCAGCTTCAGCTGAGGAGCAGCGTCCGGCCAGGCCGGGGCCGGGAGGTGGACCAGCCGTGTTTCCTATGGAAACCCCACCTACAGGAAAAGGGAGGACTGGGCTGGTACAATGCCTCGGTGGGGTGGGGGCTTGTGGGGGAACATGCTTCCCAGCTGGGATAGGGGTGTGGAAGTGCCCTTGGTTTCCAACCTGTGGGGACCATCACCACTGCCTGCTGTCACCCGCAAAATGTATTTTACAGGTGTGAAGGTGTGATCCCTGCAGACAATCCCCAACCCACCTGCAAAGCCTTGCATGTGCTTCAGCGAGACGTCTGCAAGGACCAGTGATGATGAGGGATTTCTGCTCTTGCCTTACCCCAAAGGCTTGTTCCCCACATTGTCGGATTTCTGACTTACTCTGATTTATTTTCACTTTGTCTAAATCCAGCTGTAATCCCCAGTCCTTGCTCTGCCCTTTGCCGCCAGTTTTGAGGGCGATGCACCCATGTCACCTTTTCCAACATGCAGCTTTTGATTATGTCACTGCTTCATTTTCATCTGGACACACCAAAATGAGCTAATGAATCACTGGGAGAGCTGCCACATCAAACACAGGCAGCTGGGCACAAGGGAAGAAAGGAGGTTCTGGCAGATGCGAACTGTGTCCTGTCAGGCCTCTCCCCATTCCCTACGTCTGTCTGTCCTGGCCGGCTCCCCCTGTCTTGGCACATGCTCTATCCCTGACTCAGCTCTGCTTTGATCTCCCCAGCGTCACTCCTCACCCAGTGCTGATTTCGCACCACCAAAACCCTTCTTTGCTTTATTTCAGCATCTTACCCCAAGCCCCCACCTTTGAGCACCCAGCATGACTCTGCACAGCCAAGCCACCAGCTCACTGGCCAGCTGTGCACATCTGTGCATGTACAGGTAGCGCAGCCCAAACCTGTGTCGTGTATTCCTGGACCTGCAGAGCCCAGTTACCCCAAGGTGGGCTGTCCTTTGGGTCTCAAGGTGACTGAAGGCATTTGGGACAGGGAAGGTCACTGCAGAAGTTTCCTTGGCTGTTGTAAGGAGCAGAGCATCCTCACGGTGTGGTTTGAGTCCCACCAGCCACATCATCTTCATAGAATCATAGAATGGGTTGGATTGGAAGGGACCTTTAAAGGTCATCTAGTCCAATCCCCATCTTGGCCCCCAAGTCTACCAGGCAGCCCCCAGAAGCTGCCATTAGTGTCCCATGCCCACCCTGCTCCTCTCCTCCTGCTTTTCCAGCCTTGCTGGGCACCCCCATACCTCCATCCTATTCCCATCCCTCCCCTCACAGCTCTGATTTTCCCAGTTGAGGCTCCTCATCACCTGTCTCCCCTCCCAGTTCCCTGCTTGCATCATTTTTCTTTATCATGGTAAATTTTAGTGCAAAACCACCCCAGTGCTGACCAGCTGTTTGGCCCCGGGTAGGTTAGTGCCACCCCTCAGCACACCGGGAGGAGGGAACGGTGCAGCTCGGCCGTGGCGGGGGGTGGCAGGAGACCCGGTGCTATTCCTGGGCTTGGCCCCAGCTCCAGGTGACCTTTGCCAAGTCATTTCCCTGCTTTGTGCTCCCGTTTCCTCCTCAGCTGAGCGAAGCCAGCCTGCAGGCTCTCCCGGAGGGATGCTCTCCCGCTCACCGGCTGCCCATGGAGCTGCGGATGGAGAAGGGGATGTCTCCCAGCCCATGCCCTGCTTTCAGGTGGGAAGGCTACTTCCTTCTGGGGGGAGCCTCATCCTTCCACCTCCCTTTTTTTATGCCTTTCTTTTTCAGAGATGGAGAGGAATAGAAGAACCACACTGAAATATCACCAATGAAAGGAAATAAATATTACACCTGAGAACTGGGGGGTTCCCCAAAGAGCCCTGCAAGAAGTATCCTTCTCCCCAGCACCTCCCAAGCCATCTGCAGAACAGGCCAAGCTCACCAACTGCCCCACATTTAACCCACCACTGATGTGCCAGGAGATATATTCTCTCCAACACCCGCATCCACGTGTGCTAGACGCCGCTCGGTGCAGCACCCACCCCACCAGCTGGAGGGAAGATGCCCCTTCAGGTAGCTGCAGCCCCAAAATGCTCCTTTTTCTCCCCAAAGACAGGGAAGCAGATGGGATTTTGAGCACCAATTTACTCATCCACCATAGAGAAAGGCTGATGTGACAGTCCTGGTGTTGGGAGAATTCATAGTCACTGAGACGAGGGCTGTGACCCCCTCCTGAGCACTGTCTCCAACACCAGCTCTGCTGTCCCCAGTCCAGCTGTACCAGCACTGGTTACAGATCTGGACTGCCCAGGAGAAAAGGAGCTGGAGGAGCTAACGCATTAATTATTAGGATAGTGCAGGAATCAATCCCTATAGACTGGACCTGTGACCCCGAGCCATCAGGACATCAGCAGTTTGCAGGGAGGATGGCTGCAGGACATTGCAAAAACATTGCTGAGCTGCAAACCACTCCAGCTGCATCTCGGTGGAAAATGGGCAAAGGAATGCTAATGAAGAGATAGAAAAGAAAAATGAGGTTGAGCTGAGACTTGCCAGAAGCACAGACAGTAAAATAAAGATCTGGTGCTAAAAACAAAACACATCTCCTGTTTCCTGTTCACATCCAGGCAGGTTTCTAAGGTGTGGGTGCTTCAAGATCTCCACAGACAAAGTTGTGTCTATGAACATAAAATTTCCCCCTAGGAGATTGGATGCACCCAAAACCTTTCACTTAAAGCTCAGAAAGAGCATCAGTTATATTCAATTATTGCAGTAACATTCTTCAGCTTCTGTGTGATGCTGTTAGTGCCCAAAGCAGATGTAGATGCTATTTATGGGTGTGAAAATCCAGCTTCTCCGAAGCTCAGCTGCTCTCCAGGCTCCAGAGCAAGACACGGACACAGGGGACACCCCAATCTCCCAGGGATGCAGAGCTGTACTCCAGGCACCACACATTCACCATCCATCATATGGCAGAGAGCAGCCCGACCACGTTATTTCGAGCTCCACTGCACAGCTGAAGGTCTTCAGATTTTGTTTGTCATTTTGAGTTGGCTTGGTGTTAGCTGGGAAGCACAAGCTGTGACACGCATCACCAGCAGCATGTGTAGGACAACTTAAAAATAAGAAGAGAAGACAATTTAAAAAAAAATCTAATAATAAAAAACAACATCAAAAGGCGAAGAGTTCAAAATGAACACAACGAAAGACATACCAAGATTTGGCCTCATTAGGGTGTTCAGGGCCTACCATATCCTGTGGACCATTCAGGGAAGCAGGACTTGGTCTCATCTCTGCTCCACAGCTGCTCCATGGGGTGGGAAATGGTGTCTGAGGGTCAGGACACAGAGGCCATAGAAAATACCCCAAGATAGGACACTCTTCCAGGCTTAGCTCTGTACCTTAGAGCACCATCCTCAGCAGGAGGATGGCTGCAAATGTAGATGGAGCAAGTAAAAGCATGGATGCTTCTCACCAGCTGGTGCCCTTACACCAGCATCATGCTTTTCTTCCTCAGCTGTCCCAATTTTCAGTCCTTCAGAGATAAGCTTTGCTTCTCTAGAAGTGCCACTCCCTTTTCAGCAGAACAGGTTTTCTTAATCCATGTCTGTTCATTAGGTGTTTTAGGAGTGGGGTGCAGATGCACAAGGTGGCCCAGGACCTGCCCCATCCTCAGGAAGGAAATGATTCACCCTGCCACACCAAATGGCAAGTACACAGATCTGCAAGAGGTGTCTGGACCTCCTCTCAGGGAGCCTTGGCTCTCCCTGTGCTCATCTTCTCTGTAAAATCAGAAGGTGACACTGGCTGAAAGTGACTTTCACATGCCTCCTGGCCCAGACCCCCAATCAGGTCCCTTTTGTGCTGGGTTTCTCAGGACCTCATCCTTCACCACAGTGAAGACTTCTCTGTATCTCCTAACCTCCTCCAGTGATGCCTTCCTTGCACCACGGAGCCCAAAACTGGGCACATCCCTCCAAACACAAGCTCACCCCAGCTGCGCCCTCATCAATGCTGTGGAGAGGCAGGAGAAACCACCTCCCCAGCTGGCTGCCCGCACCCCGTCCCGCACCCTGGCCCGCACCCCTGCCTGCAGTTGGCTGCCTCCACCACAAGAGCCCACTGCTGCTCTGTCCTGCGCGGCCCGCGGGCCGATGGGCTGCAAGGTGCAGAGAACCACCAAGTTCTCAGCAAACCTCCTAACGAGAGGCTCTCTGACCACCCTCAGCCCAATGCAGAGGTCCTGGTCGGGCTCAGCTGGGACCCAGCCCTGCAGGGAGGCACTGGGTGATGCTGCAGCTCCTCTCCATCCTCATCCTCTGCTGAAGAGGACCAGTGCAGTGATCATCCCCCTGTACTGGGCACTGGTGAGGCCGCACCTCGAGTGCTGGGTTCAGTGTTGGGCCCCTCACTCCAAGAAGGACATGGAGGTGCTGGAGCGTGTCCAGAGAAGGGCAATGGAGCTGGGGAAGGGGCTGGAGCACAAGTGTGATGAGTTCATGGCTGAGGGAACTGGGGTTGTTGATCCTGGAGAAAAGGAAGCTGAGGGGACACCTTCTGGCTCTCTCCAGCTCCCTGAAAGGAGGGTGTAGAGAGGTGGGGGTGGGTCTGTTCGACCAAGGAACAAGTGACAGAACAAGAGGAAATGGCCTCAAGTTGCGCCAGGGGAGGTTCAGGTTGGATATTAGGAAATATTTCTTTACTGAAAGAGTGGTCCAGCATTGGAACAGGCTGCCCAGGGGAGTGATGAAGTCACCATCCCTGGAGGGGTTCAGAACACGTGTAGACATGGCACTTCAGGACATGGTTTAGAGGGCATGGTGGTGTTGGGTTGACAGCTGGACTTGATGAACTTCAAGCTCCTTTCCAGCCTTAATGATTTTATCATTCCCTAGATGTCTCCCTCAGTTTTGCGCAATTTTAGGCAATTCCACAGTATCACAAGCAGAGTTTCCTCCATCCCCAGCTGTAAAACCCTGCTAAATGCTCCTGGGAGCTATGTGCCTGTGCAGGGCTTATAGAGGTGCTCCCCCCTGCAGCACATGAAGACCCTAATTAGGAGGGAAATTAAAGGCGATTCGGGCAATCCTCAATCAGGACAGTTAGCAGGTGATGCAGTAGTTTTTAAAAAGCTTCCTGAGGCAGCAATCTGGTTTTGAGGAAAGCTGCTAATGGTAAAGTCTCTGCCAGCTCCTGCTTGCTGTGCTCCAGGAGCTCCCCCGTGTAGAGGGTACGATAAGGAGAGTTATTGTTGCTCTGCATTCATAAAAAGATTATTGTTAAGGAGAGGAAGAAAGTTATAAGTGAAATAAATGGGAACAAGCTCGGTGTTTGAATAGAGAGTAATAATGTTATGCTAATTTGTGTGCACAGCCTCTGCCACCCGCGAACCCTAATGTATTTTATAAAGTCTTGTGCTACTTTATTGCTACTAGGAGCAATCCTACAAGCAGATAGCAGTAGAGCTGGCCTAGTATAAAAGAAGAGAATCTGTAAAAATTATATTTTATTGTGCAGGAAAGAGCAATGAGAAACCAGGCTGAGGTATAACCCTTGGTGTCCTTCTAAAGGAGAAAGCTGGCAAAAGCTTGTGGCTTGTTTATATGATTTAGTTGTCTATTATGAGTCTTACAGCAATTTAAATTTATTTTTTTTCCTGTATTTCAAAAGGTTATATCCAAATATCTGTTTGCAAATGAAATACATGGAAAAAATACTGAAGGCCAGAACTTCAATACTCGATCTTTTCAGAAAAGGTCATATAGACAAAGGGGCTGCTCACAGCTCCCGCCCTGGGCTTGAGGAATCAGGGCACAGGAGAAATGTGGGGGGAAACTGGAGCCCCATCAGCACCACTGTTCACTGCTGGTTTTATTTGCTTTTAGTTTGACAGCCTGAAATACCTGAACAATGGCAAAGCATTTTGGAATGGTGGGGTTTCCCCAGCTCCTCCACTGTGTAAGTGATAGATCTAGGCCACAGCATGCTGCCACATAAATCAGACCCTTACGAGTCCCCAGCGGCTGCAAATCAATGAGTTCTAGCAATAATTACCCATTTTATCTTCCTCTTTATTAATATCTAGACATTTTTAATCTTTTCTTTGCAAACACGATGTTTCCCTGCTGCGGTTGTCCTTCAGCGGGAGCTGCCATGAAAGCTCTTATTTCTCCGATTAAAGATTTTGTCTTGAACCAAGCTGCTCCCTGATCTGAAATGACACAACCAAGAAAGCCAGCTCTGCCAGTCCACCCTGAACAGGTGACGCCATCTCTCGGTTTCACCAAGATGCGGTGTAGCCAGTCTGGTACCACAATGCAGATCTACTGGTGGTTGTAAGGGGTTTTTTTTTTAAGCTCTTGGACTCAGCCCTCACCATGGGTGACCACCTGGATTATCACAACCTACAGCCATTGTTTAAAGAGAAGTCCCTGGAAGGTTGTTAGCTCTTCAGGTGGTGCTGCTAATTAGAGATGTGTAAATTAAAAAATAAGCCCTGTGTTGGTGTACAAAGGGAGGTGGGACTCCCAGTGGTTTTCAGTCGAAATGATAGACCTTATCTCCTGTAACACAGGCACGCGAAAGCTGATAATGCCCTATCACCTCTGGAAAACAAAAGGGGGAAAATACCAAAACAGAAAACAACCCCGTAAAAAAAGTAATATAAATTACATTTATTGTAAAGACCAAAATTGTCCAGCAAGTCCAACCACTACTTAGATTTAAAGTAAGTGAGAGGAAGGATGCTGGAGCATCTGCCATGCCAGAAATACCTCCAACACCTGGAGGAACAGGTAAAAGACCCCATTTCTTGTCCAACGGTGCACGGAGGGATCTGTGCCGGGAATGTGGCCTAGGACAGACATGGATCTGGCTTTTCTGTTCTGAGAGAGGCAGGAACCGTATTTCGACTTCTACAACTAGTCATCAGAATAAATCCTTGAGGGTGACCCAAGAGGCTGCGCTCCCTCCCCAGGGACTGTCCCCCGAGCCCACACACTGAAGACAGGATTTGATGTCCAGCTTCCACTGAGTGTGGAGAAAATGAGACCAATTTCTTGTCCAAAGAGATGCCTGGTGCCTCTAGCAGCAGAAAGGCTCCCAGGGCTGAGCAGGTCACCATGGTCTGCTACCACCAGGAGCCTTATGGGGCTCAGGACATTTCACCTCTCCATCTGCTCCCTCCGTGCCACCTGAAAGAGCTTCTGCCCAGGGTGACCAAGCCACATCAACACCCACCATGGTTGGCTATGCCAACACCACCATCGCTCCCACCTCAGCTG
Organism: Antrostomus carolinensis; assembly: GCF_000700745.2. Classification (NCBI taxonomy): domain Eukaryota; kingdom Metazoa; phylum Chordata; class Aves; order Caprimulgiformes; family Caprimulgidae; genus Antrostomus; species Antrostomus carolinensis. The sequence goes on along the minus strand of NW_010301021.1, from coordinate 8,706 downwards.
GGACATGCCCTGCTGCTCCCAACGTTGAAACCACCCGTGAGCTTCCCTTTGCACAGCAAGAGCAGACAGCGATGGGGACAATGAAGATGACCTAAGGTCTCCCCATCCCTGCTGTTGTGCTGCAGGCTCTGCCCAGAGATACACGCATTTCTCCACTGGTGCCAACACCTCAAGATGTTCAGCCACCAGCAAGGGGTGCCTGATGTGCCATTATCACCTCTCCTGCCTCTGCTGTGTCACCTCTCTCACACACCTCCACTGGGGGACTGGACAGACACGTTGTCCTCTACTGCTGGCTTCACCGCTGAAACATCAACCCAGGCACTGCCTCCTCTCCTCTGGCTGTTTGCCACACCGGGCTGAGCCCACTGCCAGGGTGGGCAGGAGGGAGGACAGTGTTTCAGCTCTCCAACAGAGGAAAAGGGGCTGTGGCATGGAGGAAAAGAGAAGCCAGAGGCTCTTCTGTCCTCAACATAATGAGGGCACTGTGCATGTGGAAACATATTTCATCTGGAAAGCAGTTCCCGATGATGTAATTTCCAGCTCCTGCCAAAGAGCTGAGTGTAGGCCCAGAGCTCCCCAGCTGGGGCAAGGACCAAGACAGATCTCCGTGGCCACTCCCAGACAGCGTGGGACAGGTAAAACCAGGGCGAGAAAAAACAGAAGAGGTGCTAACACTGTCCCACGTAGGCTGATCCAGCCCCAGAGCCTGGGCTGGGGATCCAACTCTTGCCTGGGGACAGTGGCACTCCCTAGGCTGTACTTTTGGGAGCTGATGATGGGTCACCACAGTGACAGCCTCCTGGCTGAGCCCATCTGGGGAGGGACACAGTCCTGGGGAGCTACAACCTCCATGTGCAGGAACTGGTGAGTCTCAGGCTAAGCGAACATCCCAGTCACTGTTGTTCCAGTGGGACATGGCCCCTTGAGTCCTGCGCTGGTGGCCCACAGCCTTGTCACAGGTATGTGATCTCGATGACGTTGGGCTCAGCACTTCCACAGGGAAGGTGATGCTTGCAGGAACACTGGCAGCTCATGCCGGCTGCATCCACGCTGGGTGGTTCTTGCTGGCAGGGCTGGGCAGGCAGCTTCTTCTGGGAGCCCAGCTTCTTCCAGTCCATGAGGTGCACTCCGTTGTCCAGGTCCTGCGGCATGGGCTCGTGGTAGAGGGTGACCTGGACGGTGCGGAGGTGAGGGCCATAGTGCACCACAATGATGATGAAGACAGCCAAGAGGACAAAGATGATGACAATCACTGAGATCATGGGCAGGGCATCGGACTTCTTTGCCACGCTCCTGACAACGGAGATGGGAGTGAAGGTGGCCGCATCCTGGGGCTCGGGCTGTCTCAGTTGGCTGCTGGGCACAGAGGTGTTCATGGCTGAGCAGGCTGACCTGGGACAGAGAAACACAGGATGGAAAGGGGTGACCACCAAGCAGAGGCCATCCAATGTCCTTATGTCCTGCCCTCAAGTCGGTAACTCCTGCCTCCACTTACAGCTGCTGGGGAATGGGACCATCCCATAAGTGCTGCCTGCCTCGGGCTTGCAGGACAGGCTAAAATTGAGCGGTTCTATCTGGGGTTGTAGAACAGTGCCCTGGACACGTTCAGCCACAGAGACAATGCCCTGCATCCCCTTGTCCTGGACACCTTCAGCATGGGACTCTTCCTTCTCCACTACATCTTGCTCCCTGTTGGGGAGCCCTCCACCTTCCCCTCTTCACCCCCAGCTCCACAGTGCTAATCCAAGACCAAACCCCATGGGGACCTCCCTGGGAGACCCAACCCCACCAAATCACACCACAAGGCATCCCCCTCACCACGGCCGCAAAATCCCATGGGGGC
>NW_010301021.1:0-6804 GCF_000700745.2 Antrostomus carolinensis | reverse complement strand
GGGGTACCTCGATGTCCCTGCTGTGTGGGAATCATCATCTCCAGCGGCAAGACTGGGGAGCTGAGGGCAGGACCAGCAGAAAACCCTCCAGGATGGTTCTCCGGTGAAGGTGCAGCCAGGCTCACTTCAGAGGCTGCCACGTCACGCCTCAGCCCCACACCCCTCGGGGCAGAGGAGGAAGCGTCTGCTCATCCCACGGGCAGGAGAGCTGCTCCCTTACCTGACCCAGCCCGGTGCCACATCATCGCCACCGTCCCCTCCCTCGCTGTCACGCACCCTCACCGGAAAAAAACCCTCCTCTCACCCTCTGCGAGACAAGCACCCTTTTGTTTGGGGAGAAAGAACCTGACCGCCCCTTCGGCTGCAGACACACAGCCCCCGGCCACCCAACTGCAGGAAACCTCCCTCCTGCCACCGACTTGGCATTAAAATTTCATGTGGTTAAGAAATCGGTGTAAAAAAAATCCCCCTTCTGCACGTGAGCTCCTTGCACAGCCCAGTGAAGTGTATCACACAGTGCTGGGGGCTGGAAGGACCCTTGCCCCCAGAGATGATGCAGCCCCAGGGTTGATTTTTCTCTGCCGGGGATCCCACTGCTGAGGAAGGACCACTCGTCTGTGCTGCTCTGGCCAGCCGCGGTGTGAGACCACGGCAAAGCTCTGGACCCTGGAACCTGCTCAGGGTCACGGGCAGGAGCCATCGCCAGGTTGGTGCTCGCACAGCAGCCACATGAGCAAGGCTGCAAGGATGCTCTCGAGTCCGGCAGCATTTACCCCTGCATGCAGGCAGTACTGTCCCCCTGGTCCAGGGATGCCATGTGGCCAGCCCCTCTGCCACCTGGAGTGACCCTAAGCACATCCCAGAGCAGAAACGATGGATCCTCTAGAGTTTTAGCCATTACAAAATGTCTCCCCATCTTTCCATCCCAAAACAACACTGTTCTTACCTGGAGGCTCTCAGCAGACAAGCTGGGGTGAATATTTGGGCTCTGTCTTTCCTGCACATGGGGAGGACAGGGTGGGAAATGCCTCTTCCCCATCCAGCCGAATGTCCAAAAGAGATCTGGCCACACATTAGAGCTGCTGGAATTTGCACTTATTTCAGGATTCGGTAAAACCTTAATCTACAGCATAATCTCTGAGCATCACATCTGTGCAAGAGAGAAAAAATGATGGGGGAGAGGCTGCTACCAGAGGTTTTGTAAAAGCAAAGGCTGCCGTGGGATGCTGGCTGCCTTTGTCTTGATAGTTTGCTTGGGTTTTTTGAGGTGTTTGAAGGGACCCACTGAAGGGTGAGGAGCTGCACAGTGCATGGGAAATCTCTCCCTCCGTTCCTGTTGCCGTCTCCTGGTGGTGGAAAGCAAGGATCTTGCTGGCAGCATAAGACACACCCTTGATGTGCTCCATGCAGTGAAGGAGCAGCTCCATTGCCCTCAGCCGAGGCTCTGCAGCTTTCCAGGGGGCTGTGGGACTGGTCCCCCCCCAGCCAGCAGACACAATCCTGTGGATTTGCATCCTGAACACCTGCACGGACCCTCTGAGACAGGTGGACACAGAAGCCTTAGCCACATGGGGACACTAAGACCCTTCTCCTCTCCCCAAACACTCGTTCACATCCAGCACGGGGCAACTTGTTACCTCTGAAGTTCAAACCATGCCAGCAAGGGACAGACAGACAGACAGACAGGACATGCATAAAGTGCATCAAAAGGTCTGGGCCAAGAAACCAAATGCGCCAAACCCCTTGGGCTGGATTGGAGCAGAATCAGCCCAATTTTCCAGTTCCTCTCCTTTTCAAGGGACTGGGGTTAGGGTAAGTCAAAGCCTGCCATGTGCTGTACATCCTGTGGGGAAGGATGCTGCTGCTACCTAAAAACCAGCATCCCAAAAACAGCATCCCAAAACCAGCAGGTCCTGGTGCCCAGACTCACCGGAGCTGCAGAGGGAGGTGCAGGGCATGGGGCAGCACCAACTGCTGAGTTACCCTGGTCCCACAAGGAGCAAATATTTCTAACTGTCTCCTGGATACGTTAAGAAATCCCCTCTCAGGTGGGAGGGGAGGAGCAGGTCCTCCAGCAGCTCCTCGCCCAAGAAGGAACAATGCAGCCTGCAGCCCTCGTGGCTGATGTGGAGCGAATTGGACCCAGGTTACACATCCTCACCACAAACAAAGCATCTCCCAAAAAACCTAAACATCATAAAGAAGCTACTGAGGCCCAAAGCAGGGCAGGCCCATCATGCCGCCGCTCTGAGGGCCGAATCCCCCAACAAACCGATGGCGAGGTTTCCTTTGCCGTCGGTAAGCGATGTCTCACATCCTCTCCAACCATAATGGACTAAAAAACACAGTTCCCCTGTGGATTCAGCCCGTTTCCTTCTATTCTTTAACAGGAAGCTCTGTGAGAGTCAGCCCAGGCAGGCAAATCGCTCCTCGCCCTCTCGTCCCTCCCGGGATGGACAGAGCCTTAGCAGGGCTACAGATCCACAAGCTGCTGAGAAGATGTTGGCTCCATCTGTCCATCCACTCCTCTGGCTGTTCGTGCTGTTCCGAGGTGAGATGCTCCACTCACACCCCGGGGAGCATGAAGCGGTGCTGGGTGGGGGGATTTGGGGAGCCTGGCTTCACGGGGGGCACCAAAAGGAACTGGCCAGATGTTTGAATAGGTAGTAGCTGCCATTGGAAAGCTCAGGCTTTAAATTCAGTGGTGGCAGGAGTCAGGTTGCTGGGAAAAATGCAGCCGTACCAGGTTCACAGAGTTTATTTGTCAGTGCTGGAATAAAAGAACCTGTTTCCTGGTTAACAGAAGGAGTGTTTCTGCTGAGGGTTGTGATGCTGAGCATTTTGTAGTAAGTGACTTTTGTCCAATAAGCATAAAGATACAATATTTAAATGTACAGGACATTATTTTCCTCAAAGGTATTTTTTCCTTGGCTGATTTTAATTTTTTCCTTTCGTTGATATAAAGACCATGTGCAAGACTCATGCAGAACATGCCTCGTCCTTATTGTAATAACTCTGCTCCTTTGTGTTAATTCTGCTTGAAGTTCTCTTTCCCACGTGAGTCGTGAGTCACGGTGTGGGATGAAGGAACTGGTTTCCTGCTCTGAAGGGTGACAGGTTGTTTTTTCCTGCATCCTCAGGCACCTCTTGTGTTGCTGACAGCTGTAGTAGCTAGGAGCTGAAAATCATTCAAAGGGGTATAGACTGGAACATTATCGCTGCTTCTCATAGACAACCACTTAAAAATAATGTGTCTCCAATCTAAAGGTTTTGTCATTAAGCCATGGAAGTTGTCTATGGGTTACAGGCACTGTGCTGGTAATAACAGGATTTTTAAAAGGCAGAGAATATAGAAAACAAGACAGTAGCTGTGTAATTCTGAGAAGTAAGAGCACATGGATTTGAACATTTTTCTCTTCATTAGCAGGCAATACTGCTGGCTTCAGCAGAGGGACAAATTGTGTCCGGTATCATACACATGTGCCCGGCTTTGAGGCCCCTTGGCACACTGCTATGCTCCTTAATACTGGCTGGTTTTCCCTTAAAACCACTTGGTTTGCACAGGATGGGAATGCCATAGAGGTTGTCAGGCCCAGTGTGAGACTGCTGGCTGCGCTGCCCCAGGGATTCACCTCCCAGCTGGTCCCAGCTGCTGCAGCATCAGGTGGAAGGGATAGGATGTCACCCTCCATCCTTCGGTCCTTCGGTCCTGAGCATGTCACTTTGTCCTCTGCAGTCCACTTAAAATCACGTGGCCGGGATCATTCTCACTAGATGTGTGTCTGGCAGCTGGCGCCAGACCCCAGCAGGGCCAACGCCTGCAGATGATGATGATAACGGCGTTGCAGATGGTGGTAACAGCATTGGTGACGATGATAAGGGCATTGCTGCTGATGATGATAAGGGCATTGCTGATGCTCAATGTGCATCAGTTGGTGCTGCAGTTGCACCTCCCACTTCAGTCAAAACAACTGGCCTTCCCCACTGTCATATATCCTGTCTCATTTTTTGGCATTGATTCAGCAGTTCTGAAATGTCTTTAATTTTAGTTTTATTTCTTTTAGCAAAGTCACTAAGGTGGTGTAGTACCTGGAGGGGGAATCACCTGCGCAAGGCAAAGTGAAAGGGCAGAGGCAGGGTCAGTGATGCCGCTAGAGAAAGGAATTAGAGGCTCTTGAACAAAACAGAATCGCTCAGAGGTCTCCCTGCACCTGAGGAGGTGGAAGTAACTTTGCAGGAGAGAGAATTTGCTTTGGCTGGAAACTAATACCTGCCTATTTCCACAAAGGCTGTTTTTTTTTAAAAAAAAAATTTTGTGCAAGTTCATTAATGTATTAATTAATTTATTATTTCTTAATTTAAACTTCTAATCTCTCACAGTTATTTCTAAAGGAAAGTTCAAATACTGTTATTTTGAAATTGCTGAAGTGGGAAGGTTTGGAACATTTCCAACCTGTTTTTCCTCTCCTAGAAACACTTAGCAAAAAATTTGTCCAAACAAACCTCTTCCTATGAATGGTTTCCATTACAATGGGCAGGCATTTTCCAGACAAAAGATTTCCACTGAAAAATTCCTCCTTGAAGCTGATGAGAACCCAGCAGGATTTTCCCACTGTTGCTCCATCCACTGTTCTCCTTGTTTGCTCCACAGCCAGTGGATGGACGACATCATGGGAAGCAGATGATATTGAAAACATATAAATATGTTGAGATATATTTTTAATATAACTGAAAACAGGGCATGCAGCTAGAGGACAGATATTGGAGATTGAGCTACCAGGAGACCTTGCAGACACAGTCTTGCATCCTAAAACCAGGGCATCTGGTGCATCCTAAAACTGATTCCTTGGCCAAAAGGAGCAGCCAGCACAACCCTGACCTGGTGAAGAAGGAAGAGAAAGCAGGAGGTGGTTAGGAGAAATGTTTGTTCACAAAACAAACTTCCCCCTTCTAGTAACATGAAACCCCACAGACGACTCTGCAAATCTGATTGAAGTGGCCAGAGATGGTTTCCATGAATTATATCCCATTTACAATGGGTGAGTCAACAACACGTGTCCTTGGAGGGGATGGTGCTGGTAACCAAACGTCAGGAATGCTCCTGCTGGGAAAACCAAGGCATGGTCTTAAGCCCCAGGCTGGAAAAGGGAGATCCATGTCTTGCGTAGCACCAGCAAAAGGCACCACTGCCAAGCCTCAACTAGAAGGCCTCATTACCCCACTGCCCAGAGGAGCCCACTCAGCATGACTCAACCACCACAACAAGGAAGAACCTCTCATTTGGTCTTTTTTGTAGCCTCATGGGCTGCGGGGAATGTTTTTACCTTTCAGCTGAATCATCCCAGCTCAGTAAAAAGGAGCAAAGTACCCTCTAGTATCTCTGGCTGTGGTGGTGTTTGGATATATAAAAGTTTCAAGGAGACTTTGTGTCTAATGCTGGTAGCTCATGAAACTTCTTACAAACCTAGTGAAACCCCAGGGATGCAGTTAAATGGTGCTGCCTTCCTGGTTGCTGGATTTCACAATCTTCTTACTTTTGCTACTGAGAAACCACTGGCTTCGGACTCAGTTCCCTGAGATCAAGGTTTTGCTGTTCTGGGGCACAGTGACAGGACAGGGACGTTGTCATACAGAAGCAAAGTCAGTGGCTTGGGCTTCCCACCTTACACAAAGAGGAAGCTGATAGAGCTCATGTGGAGCTGTTTGTGGCAGCAATGTGGGTCCATGGAGGTGCAGAGCGTGTCCATTCACACTCCAGAGCAAGTCAGGCAAACCTTTCTGGTACTGGGGACAGCTGTCTCTGGTTCTGGGCAAGAGAGGGGATGAAAGGTAGGTCTCCCTTACCTTTCCCACCATCATCATGCACAACTGCAGACTGCACACTCCTCTCCTATGTTAGCTAAAAGTGACTCTGGAGTTGCTGAAAATCTTGGAATCACACTGAAATTAATGTATTAGAAATGAGGAAGAAATGTCACAGCTGATGATGCACTGGATGGAGACACAGGACCACCGAGCTTTGTGTCTGCCACTTATCGCAGCCACGTAACACTCCTGTGCCTTGTTTTCCCCAGATAGGAAAAAGGGCTAATAAAATGACCTCTTCCATAAAGTGCTTTGAAAGTGCATAAACTCCAGAGTCACTTTTAGCTAACATAGGAGAGGAGCGTGCAGTTTGCAGTTGTGCATGATGATGGTGGGAAAGGTAAGGGAGACCTACCTTTCATAAAACATAGGTGATATCACCAGGGTCACTCACCTAAAATCTGGACTCAGATGAAGTTTATCAGGCCAAGATGCTCTACCTGCTTTTTAGCTGTTGCTGCTGCAAGACTCAGCACTTCAGGCAGCAGCTGCCTGGTGCCTCCCCAGCACTGACGCACCGCAATGACTGCATCCAGGCAGGGAGGTCCTTCAGCCGCTCCCCTGGGGTACAAGCCAGGAGACTTAAGAAAAGAAAGTGGAAAGAACAAGTATTATAAGAAAACCCTTTGCCACCAGCCCCTTACACACCTTGTCTCCTGGGTCGCTAGGTGAGAGCTGAACTGGTCCCAGCAGATCACGTTCCTGCATGGTGATTCATGAACAACACACAGCCTGGCTGCTACCAGCAATGCCCAAATAAACCTGGGGAATCTTGGAATTACTGTAAAGAATAATAAAGTTGTGAATAAATTTGGAAGTGGTAGCAAAGAGCCTCCATGAACTTGGGGGAAACAAGAATCATTCTATGATTCTAAGACATGCCTGGTAGGCACCTACCATTGATCATAGAATCACAGAATCATCAAATAGTTTGGGTTG
>NW_010301020.1:0-965 GCF_000700745.2 Antrostomus carolinensis | reverse complement strand
ACCCTCCTTACACCCTCCTCACCTGGAAGACATTGCTTTTATGTCCACTTTCAAACTCCAGCACGGGTTGTCTCCTGACCCAGTCCCACACCACCACTTTGAGGTCGTCGCTGCCGCTGGCCAACCACGTCCCACGTTGATTAAAGTGCAGGGTGTTGACACAACCCGTGTGACCTTCCAAACCGTGTTGGAGGCGAAAACGTTGCACGAAGACCCTGGCCCCACAAGCCTCGTAGACAAAACGAGAGCTAGACCCAAGCTCCCTTTCTCGAAGAGCATGGACAGCCTGCCAACGGGGCTGGGGTAAGGCCGTGGTCTCTGAGGACACCCAGTCCTCCAAAGCTTGCTCGTCATCCGAAGAGTCTTGGTCGTGGTTGGCACGTTTGCGTTGAGCTCGGCGGTGAGATCGTTGTTCTTCCTCTTCATCATCTTCTTCTTCTTCTTCTTCTTCCTCCTCTGAGTGTGATCGGTCCAGGGCACGGTTCTCCTCGTTGATGGAGTAGTGACCTGTGTCATCCATGCTGTCAGAGTCCTTCTCTTCTCCTGAGCTCTCCGTGTCCGTGTCCCGACTCTCCGTGCTGGTACGATTGGGTCCAACATCATCTCCAGTGAGGCTCAAGCTCAGGTCAGAAGCTTCCACCTCGATACCAGAGGATGTTTCTCGACCTTCTTCAGCTGACATCTCCTCTGGGCTACTGGACAAGCTGCCTACGTGATGCAGACAACACCGTGAGCCTTCCCCCAGTGGGAGACCCCAGGAAATGGGGAGAGAGACCAGTCCCCCCCACCAGCACCCTTACCATTCACTATATCTGTTTTCCCATCCATGCTGCTTCCTTTATCCGACATCGTGTTCTCCAGAGTGCTCACCCTGTGTGGGAAAGAGGGAAACTCCAGTGAGTCCTACAGCAAGGTGGCTGCAGAGCTTGGGACAGGCAGGAGAGGGGCTGGGGTCACGGGCAGGA
>NW_010301019.1:40066-56348 GCF_000700745.2 Antrostomus carolinensis | reverse complement strand
GGCAGAGAGACAGGAGAGAGACAGAGAGGACCACCACCTGACCACACCGCACTGCACCTCGCCACACCGCATCACCGCTGGAACAGCAACTGAGACCTCCTCGCCCACCCCTCACCGTCGCCTCACCGCTGGACCCGTGGTGGTGACTATTCTTGCTGCCCTATCCCGATTCCTTGCTTGATTTCCCATCTTTCGTTCCATCCTGTCCTATCGCTATTCTCTATTACTCTTCTTTTCTAATAAAAGGTGTTCTGGGAGTGCGGCATGTGACCTCGTTTGTGTCTTAATCTCGCTCTTGGGATCATATCGAAACCTTCCCCGACATCGGATCGGGACAATCTCCCAGAACAGTACTTCCATAAACTCACGAACTTCAAGAAACAGGACAGACTAGTTTCAATATATTATATCCAGAGTCAGAAAATAAGATATAGAACCAACATGTTATCCCTCTGCTATTTAGTCTTCCTCTATTTACACATCCAAGAACTACATACATTCTTTATCTCAGGATATTGCAATGGCAGCTGAGATTCAGCTAATTATTCACTCAGTTCCCAAATATTATACAGTTTGCTACTTATTAAGTATGTGTCTTCATGGGGTGGCTTACACTAGGTGGGACATGAGCTACAGATATGGCCATCTGACCAAATTTCTATCACTTCATTTTCTACTACAGGTATCTCTGAATCTTGGCTGATATTCCCCTTCAATTAAAAAAGGTAGTATTTTAAGTGTTGGGTTTTTTTTTTTAATTAAACTGGTAAAAACAACTTAGAAAATTATTTTATGTCTATATGCATATCAAAATTACATGTGAAGATACATATTAAGAACTTGTGATGTCAATGAACTCTTCTCAGTACTTTAAAGGCAGATTCCCCTTTCTCATCTCCCCTTTACAAATATAATTTCTAAATTATCAAATAAAAACTCAGCTCATTGAGACAACAGTTCAATTTGAATGAAAGAAACAGGCCTGTCAGAAGCACTTGCAATGTGGAAAGTGCTCTGAAGAGCATTTGCTCACTTCTGATCTCCACTGCAACTTCATGCATGGCATTTTACACCACACTTAAAATGTAGAACTAGAATCACAGGCATACAATAATAAAACATGTCAAACTGTATTAAACTCTAAGCTTTCACCTCCATTGTCCACAGATTCACCAAATGACAGATGGACAACTGTCAAATGGACATCCTTTTTGACAGTTAGCTTCCTGCTCCTAAACCAGCAGAAGGTGGTTATATAGTCTCAGAGATCATGACGATGGTAGCTGTTCACAACACAAACCAGGCAGAAGTTATAAATCAACAGCACCAGGCTTATTTTTAGTAAATAGACAATGATGAAGCTAAATTTGCCTAGATAAATAGTGATTATAAAGGGTATAAGTCCTTTTTTGATGCATGCATACAAGCTTCATTAATATTAATGAAGCTGCATATGCCTTGAGAAGATACAATCATTGTTCACTGAACAAAATGCTGTACCAAGTCCTGAAACATAAAGATACAAAGACAGTAATCACTTATTAGCTCAATGCATATAGGCTGGTGGAAATAAAGCACTGCTATTTTAGCAGCCCTCTGACAGAATGCTCTGATTGTAATCTCCTGAAAGAGTGTCCCCTGCAACCATTTCAAAGCAGTTAAAAACTTATTGGCATATTCAAAGTACCTACTGGTGACAGGGCTTGCTGTCACTAAGAAACCAATGAAGTGATTTGCATTTGGAGTGTGATTGTGAAGCAGCAACATAATACACTGTGATTAGGACACCAAGTGAACCACTTCTAAAAAGAAGAAAGAGCACAGGATTAAACCTTAATAGGATATATATTTTGGGTTCACTTTTTCTACTGCTAAGTCTATTGCCCCAAAAAGTCTGGGAGTCCACTACTACATGTTCAGTTCCAATACACATCTAAGCTGATGGGAATCTAGGCCTTCTACTGAACTTGATAGGCCCATACCGATTTACATCACTGACAAACTGGATCAAGAGTCATAGCTGCTATGTGTTGTGAGCAAAGTAACATGAAAAGTACTTAACTTTTTGACCATATAATTCAGCTTTAAAAGTAATTACTTAGTTTTGGTACTGATACGACTATAGTAAAGACTTGACTTTATATGGTCATATTTTTCCCCCCAAAGGAACAGGCATCAACACTCAGATTCCTGATGTGTGCTTTGTTTTTGAATCCAAAAAGCAGTCACAAAAATTCACCGTTACCTCTTTGTAGATGAGTCCTTTGACAGAGACAGGACACAAACATTGTGATTCATCCTCAACTAGCAACACTTTTAATGTTCTGCCCCTTGGAAGATGGCATGAGTATATTCATTTTTTATAATCTGCTGTGCATCATATGTTATCCACCCTTAAAGTGTGAATGAATGGGTGGTAATTTCGGTACCGTGTTATGTTTTTCTGTCTGCTGTTTTGGAGGCAGATGTAACCCACTGAAAGGAAGAGGGGACTGGATGGGTCTCCCTCTGCGTGCAGCTGAGACTGAGGGTGGGGGTGGATGGGTGACCATTTTTGCACAGGGGGAAGTGAGACACTCAGACTGGTATAATCTATAGTTCAAGCAGAGGGGAGGAAATTTCTAAGTAAAACAAGGAACAAAGCTAGATCTCAGAAGTAATAAGGATAAAAGGACTTTTCCAAAGAACTTGAACACATGTAATGAACTTGTTGCCAATGAGTTGCTGGACTGAAAGCATGGAGGAAATAACCACCCTGCAAGGTACAATCCTTTGATGTTATCTTAGCAAACTCATCGCCATTTCAGGATTCTAGTGGATGTTTTAGTAGAACTTTGCCTTTGGGATTCAAAGTTCTTTTGGGGAAACTTACTTTAAAGGAGAAGGTGCAGTAAGATCTATGTCAATCTTCAGATGAGTTTGAACCCTGCTGTACATCTCTTGCTCTAAAAGCAAACTTCTCTGAAGCAGCGTTCATAGATAAGCAAAACTCAGTCATGACAGTCATGACTTTACAGCCATATTCACTGAATGACTGTGCTTGAGCCCTGGGACAAAGTACCAGCATGTTAACTCCTATATCAATGTATTCTAGCCCTTAACATATTATGTGTTCACAGCCCACTGCCCCTCCTTCCTCTCCACAGTGAACCACTACTTGTAAACACTTTCACACTGATACAGCATCACTGGAAATTGTTTCAGGACCCAAGATGACAGGGCAGCGTTCTCTAAGGCCCAAAATTCAAGTGTTTCATTGCGTTCTCAGGCTTTGACATATGAGTACAAAGCAGTTTGAAATGTATTTTGGAGTTTGCAACTGTATAAGCTGAAGGGTGGACTTTGCCATTGAGTTCTCATATTCAAGAATTTAAATTCTAAATCCACTCTGTAAGATCACAATGATGCACATATACAAATGAAAACGAGTGTTTTCTCTTTACTACTTTTGCTATTTGAAGTATTAGCCAGAAACAAAGGTTAGGAAATACTAACAGAATTCACTAGAATGGGTGCTTGTCTCTCCTTTCTTAGCAGCATTTCCTGAAGACTAAGAACTGTTCCCTTTACCAATATGGCAAGAACAATAGGGTGGGATATTGCATTGCTTTTCAAGCTCAGGTTTACTTTTAAAAACTGCATAGTAAGTTGAAATATTATAGCTGCACAGAAAGTAATCAAAATATTCAAAAGTTATGTGTGTAACCAATGTGCGTTTGTAAAGAACCCACAGATGGAGTCCAGAAGTGTGAATTCCCCACTGAGAAGAGTAGGTGCTAATTCACATGACAATAATGTCATGATACCCTCTGGGACTATGAACATGAAACATGATATGTTTATTTTGGGAAAGCCAACGAGAACAATTTCCACCCTCCTGCTTTTCAACAACTTTCTCAAGCATAGGCCAATTTGAAGGGCTACTTCTGAAATGGTATCACTGAGTATAGAAACCACTAAAAAAGGCAGAAGAAAAAAGAAAGGTACAGGACCCAACTTAATGAAAAGGCAGGAAGATGAGAACTTTATGTATGCTGAAAGTCAGAGGGAGTCAGGTGGTTCCACTGATGACAACAGCAGAATTCCTTCTGACTGCACTTTTACATCTTTTTCTCTTTAGTTTTTGGTTTTGTTTGTTTGTTTGTTTTTAAAACAGAACTGACAACCAATTTTTAATTTCAGCTATGTTAATATACTGGAGCAGAGACTTGGTGAGCTGATGATGGAATGTGGTGATATTTACCTTGTAATGCCATGCATGGTGTTGCTTTATAACATGATGATTCTGTGGAGATGTGGCACAATTTTAAATGGCATTACACTGCATTTGCCAAACGATATTGCTAAATCCTAATTCTGTACGTTTTACTAAATTGCTTGTTGTTGTAGCAGTTGCAACAAAATCTACAACCTTGTTCATTACATTTGGTTGTTGAGTTTTTTGGGGTTTTGGTGGGGTTTTTTTAAACATTTGATGTTTTATCTACATGTAACATTGCAGGTATTAAAAAATCTGTATTGGTCCGATTGGATCAGAAAAACATCCCATGATGCCATTTCCTAGTCTTTTCAGTGACTTGAAAGATTGAAGATATAGTCCAGACAGTTATCAGCAGTGAACAGTTGAAAAAGTCTGGTATAAATTTTTCAAAAATGAGAATGTGATTCAGAAAAAAAAACAAAACCAAAAACCAAAACCACCAAATAATATATCTAGGTTTCAACTATTTTATACATGCAGGAAAGAATAGTAGGTACACATATCTCTCTTTTAAAATACATAGAGAGAAAAATAACAACAAACAAGGAAGAGATTCTGATTAAAACTGACTTTTAAGTTAAACATCAGTGTTCTTTTAGAGGTAAAGATGTATCAAACGTGCATCAGAACTTGAAAACTGTTCTTTCCAATGTATATTCTTTTACTGGAGTATTATTGATATTCATCTTTCAAGGAAATGAAATACAAAGTTATTATAATTATACGTTTTAGGGAGGGGGAAAATACTTCACTTGAGTTTGTTCTATGACTTCTCCACAAAAGTAAGACCACAGATAAATATAATATTAACTTTACTTTTACAAAAACACTTCAGTTTCACAGTTCAACAGAGAATAAGCCCATTGCTCAGAAAGGCATAGGATCAAAATTAGGAAACCAACATATTAAAAACTGCTGGTAACTCCACATTAGTCTGTAGTATTCTTTTTTGTGCACTTCTTTTTGTTTAAAATTTCCATTAAAAGACTGCTATCTCCATCACCTGTATTTTAGACTACAGGTCTCTCTGAAGTGAGATGGAGAAGGATACAAGTGTTTTGCTGTTTTGACACAAAATGTAGCATCTCTTCTTAGCATCAGCATCATAGAATCATAGTGGTTGGAAAAGACCTCTGAGATCATCAAGTCCAACCATACCTGTCCACTACTAAACCATATCTCTGAACAGCCCATCTAGCCGTCTTTTAAACACCTCCAGGGATGGTGTCTTTGTTCTTTTAAACTGATAGACTTCTTGAAAAATATATCAATTGGAAGGAAGTTTCACTGCAAAGAAATATCAGACTAGAACATTCTGCCCTGAGACTGTGGACGGTCCAGAATAATTTTTCATGTCCCTTCCAAACCTGTACTCTGATTACTGTCACTCTGATCAGAAAAAAAATGTTTCCATTGTGGTTCATAACTAATCTGATAGCAAATTAGTAACTTAATGCAGGTAAAATTCTATCTCAACATTTACTTTTGTCTTTGGGGAACTAGATTACATAATGATTCTTAGCAGGCCCTTTAACACCTTTTACTTGGTTCCCCTATATCAGTGTTGTTGATACAGAAATTTGAATTAAGCAATTCTACATTTCCAACAGAGTAGGATTTTTAACAATTCATTACTTCTAGTGATACAGAGTAGAATTTGATTAATTCTCCTATTTAATTTATTTAAACACATTAGAAGCTTTAGTGATATTGAGGAAATTTTATTGGCAACAAACTGCTTTGGTAAAAGAAGGACAGCAAAATGTTATTGAAGCCTGTGTTTTTTTGGATTAAATATTTTTTTTCTTTGAATACTTGAGCAAGGAAACACTACCAGAATTTCCTACAATTACTCTAAAAATGGTTGAGAAAGGAAAGATAATGTTAAGGAAGTAGCCCTGCTCTCGGGTGCATTAGCACTAAAGTTGTCTGAAACATTTACTATCAAAACTAAAACTATCTAAAATGCATAAAATATGAAGTCTTACAATTTCCTTTTAAAGTATCTAGATGGATGCTACTTAATGATATTCCTTGGATATACCAACCTACTAAATTCACTCTTCCTCCTATTTCAGTGTTGGACTGAATATTTTGCTAGCATCTGCACAGACATCTGTAAGACATGCCAATTTGGCAAATTAAATATGGATTATGAAATAAGAAATCCCTCTGAACTAAACCACCTCCCATCAATTGTTTGAAGACCACCAAAAGGGGTCATTTTGACAGACGTGAGGCTCTTTCAAACCATTAGTGCAATATCTTCTAGCAACTGAAAACATTTCCAAATTTAGGTTTGAAACAGTCTTTTTCATTTACTCCTTTCTCCTTCAGACTGTCATTTTTGACGAGTAAGTATTTTCCAATGAAAAAATATTCTCCAGAATATACCAGCCTACCTCTGATTACCAATCTCATGAGAAGGTGCAGAAATCCAAATTTGAGCCTGCTTCACTTAGAATTTTTAAAAAGTTCCAACCAGGAAGAGCATATCCATTGATCTGAAACTCAGTTCCATTGCAGGAGCCCTATTAGAGTGAAACGCTCTACAACTCTGTGTAAAAATCCTGACTTTCAGACACCGCATCTGCAAAACTCTTCCAATTGCATTTGCCCTGTCTGAAATGTAGCTGCTTGTTCTAAAGACAGTTAGCTTTCTATAAATGCATAGTATCAAATTCTGTTTAGCACATGGCAACCTTTTCAATTCTAAATATAATCTGAACTCTTCTTTCTATATAATCTTCTGTAGTTGTTAACTGGATTTAGGAAGTACTGCACTAATCAACCATTTTCAAATTGTTTAAAATGAAGCAGCCCAATTCTTGTGCAGTTCTGACTACAGAAACATCTTGAGCTTTTTGATCTAGTAACTTTGTTCTGCAAGATGCAGGAAAGTCTGGCACTGATCCAGCAATATAAAAAAACTCCAGCTTAACTTCTGATAGATGAGTAATTCTATGAAAGCTAAAAACTATTTATATGCTCATAGATAGGCAGAGTACAAGCTTTTAAAGGTTTCAAAGACTCTTAATTGAATAGCTGTATTGCCACACATAGTACCCTTGAAATGGGAGCATTTATTTTCATGAGGACTCTCCACAGAACTAAAAGTACAGAAGTTTGATCTCATTAATTTTATTTGTATAATGTGAATAATGTCTATTAATAATGTACTCTGCTTAGTGTGACTGATATAGAAATAAGAGCTTCTTGTATGAATCAAGGATTGCAGAATCAGGTCCTTCCTTTTGTTGTGTTGTATTAACAGATGAACAAGAGAGAAAAAGTTAAGTTGCTTTCTAAACCAGTGGGGAATATGATAGCCTTTCTTTTTAACCTTGGATGCATTCACTTTGATGTTGAGTGTATATAAGATTAAGAAATGCTCAAATTCTTGACTATTAAATTCTCTGCCTACTTTTAGCTGATGATTCATGGCTTATTGTTTCTCTAATAGTTCACAGTTAATTGGTATGGTGAAGAATTAAAGATTAACTGTCACAATGTAAAAGTTTCAGGACCTTTTTTTTTAAGAGAAAGAACAGAAAATATCTGCAGATGAAGAACCACTATCTAAATAATCTCACTAATATCTACAAAGTTAAAAAATCAACCTTTATACTATCAAACAAGCAAGAATGCTTTTAAATAAGGCAGTTTCAATTTTATAGTATCCCATAACTTGCAATCATAATCTTTTTAATAAAACTGAAATAAGCACCTCACAGTCAATGGGTATTTCTTATATTTTTTGCACAACCAAAAATGGGATTCACATTAAACTAAAAATTGGGTCATGCTTCAGCACACAGTAATTTGACCTAAAGATAACATCCCTATCCCTATCCATCTGAAAGATGTGCCTTTCAGACAATGAAAACATTCAAGAACTACAATTTTAGGCAGTTTGTATGATGTAAAAATGTCTGTCATACTCCTGGAATCCAAAATAAAATGAAACCTTTCAGTCTTGAAAAGCACTGTGTTCCCACAGAACAGACAGGAGTACTGTATCATGGCATAATGTTGGCATAAGTATGAGCACACAACAAGAAAAATGACATGCCTGATTTCATCTGATGGTTTATTTCTTATTAATAATCTGCAGCAAAACTGAACTTATAATTCCTAGGAGGTAAGACAAGTGTTCATTGGTGCCTGGTTGCACCATAAAAGTCCTGGATTTTTTGACCATGGCAAACTTTGCAGCACCCTGAAGACGTTTCACTCATCTCAGGTGGATCAGGGAGTATTCAGATCACAAAACAAAACACAGGTCATTTACCAGGTACCAGTTACATTGGGTTGAAAGACAGTTGCTGACATATTTAGAGAAGAAAAACTTAGGACAAAAGAAAATGAGGAAAAGGGAAAGGAAAAAAATCTAAAAATAAAGGTGCAAAGAGAAATAAAAAATTACCGTGAATATTACAGATAGCGACAATGCTAATATCATTTGGATATAATTTACTGTAAGCTTCAGTTTACCATTTTCGGCATTTAAATCAAATACCTTGCAAGTAGCTCTTCCAGTTGTGAAGTTTAACAAAGCATAGAACCTGCTGTCCATAAATATCAACACAGAGCCATATCTTATGAAAATGATAACTTCCTGACAGCCCAGCCTCCCTCTGCTGCCTAGTAATGAGTGAGTTGGACACCACCTGACAGTTCAACCTCAGATAAATATTTCAAACATATCATGCAAGAGATTCACAGATCAGTCCCCACCTCCAAGAAACCAGTGGAGTGAGACAGAAAGCCATTTTGAACTGGCGCATCAGAGCGGAACACAACCAGCAGTTTTCATTGGGGGTTTTTGGGAGGAGGGGTGTGCTGTTTTATTTTAACCTGTGCCTGAGTAGAGTGATTAAAGGTAAGACTCTGATCTGTGGATTTGATACCTCAAGACTAGAACACATCCTGGCACATAAACAAATATGCACAGCAAACTTTTGCTATTTAATGCTCTAACATAGAATTAACGTACTGTAGATTGTCTGCAAAATCACTTTTAAGTGGCTTCATAAAAAAGTCCCTCAGACAGTAGCACACCCTCAGAGTTCTGAACCTGTGATCCTCTTCCTGCCATACATAAGATGGGCACGTACTGAAAAACAGGAATCAGAGACTAATATACTGTGTGTATCTCTCTATAGGTTTGAAGTCCATGAAATAAACAAGTGAATTGCCTTTTCAACACCTCTCTGAGAAACTGAATTTTTTTACAGATATGGAAGATTAGTTACTCTGTAGTTAAATAATTTGAAGCAGTCAGTAACAAGTCTGCCAACAGAGAGAGAATTAAAACAGAACAATTTTCCAGATATGGTGGAACACACTTTGCCTAAAATTTACCTTAGACAAATACTTCTTTAGAGCTGAGTAATCAGAGCAAAACTATGCTCAACATAGCTGAAAAATCAAGCTTTCACCCATGATGATAGAAAAAAATGGCTCAGCGACACATATTTACACACCCACATAGCCCAATTCATGTGAGTATTTGTCAGAATACACCATGCTTTAGGACAGCAAAGAATCATGGACTAAAATAAGTCTGTAGGCCAAAGCACTTTCATGATGGATAACCACATACTGAATCCCAGGGATCATCATACAATTTTCAGACATTCTAAATAATGACATTTATCTTGTTGGCTATGTCCAAGGTAACTACTCCCACCAGTCTTCTCCACATCCCTGCATACAGCACATACCTGTGAACTATGCCAGTGTAACTGAATACAGCCTTCTGCATGTCAAATTTATCCTGCTGAAAAGCTCATGTCAGAGATGTAGCAAATGTGGACCTCAGCAGCAGCTCATCGTTTTTAGAGGTTATGTGAGGACACACCTACTTCCCAACTTGGCTAGGCTGCTCCTGAGCTAGTATCTTGCAATGATACTGCATATGTCAGCATGCTTGGAGCTAGATTAGGAATCGCTGCACTTCATTATATAGACAGATGTGAAGGAATTTCCTACTCCCTTTTAAAATCTGTTTTACAATATATATAATACCTTCCAAAATAAAAATTAGACATGGTCATTTCCACTGTATAAATTAGGAACATGGTATTGCACTGACAATTAAACAAACTCTTATTGTCAATGAATAGTACAAGAAAGAAAAAAAAAACACAAACCACCCAAAAAAACTCCAACCCAAAACCATAAGGGTGTAAATTAAAAAAAAAAAAAAAAGTAAAAGAAGTGAGACTAATTATCTGTATTTAAACATGTGAAGATCTTACTGAGTCTACAAGGTTGAGATCTTGTTCCCTAATCAAGTGCATCAAAGGCATTCCCCAAGGCTCACAGCAAAACTGCAGAACATCCATACAAATCATTTTTATTCAAGAAAGCCCCTGAAGTGGAGTGAGTTTTCCTCTCCTCTGTCATACTGCCACATAGCACTGTGTTCCTGGAGGTGTACAGTTCTATATTATAAGGCTTTGCAGATTCACAGTGGCATTCTAAATGAGTTCTTTATTTGTATTCTACTTTCATTATTAAGAGGGCCAGACTCTGCCCCAGTTCCCTGATTCGCAGCCTCTTAAACATCACTGACTCTGGAGTGTAAATTAAGTCAGATTTTAGCCATCATTTTGTAAGCACTATATAAACTAATGTTCTTCAATGTTCAGAATGATTGCAGGATTTAATTTACTAATAATTAACTGCATGAAGCTTCTTTAAGGGGTAATATTGAGTTTAGTTCTCGTTTAAGGGGCTAATATGTAATACATAAGTAGTTGTATACAGGCCATACACTTTCAACACTTTGTTCTGACTGTAAAATGTCAATTGGACTCATTCCAGATTTGGTCCCCCCCCCTCATTTAATAGTGCCTCAAAAACCATGCTGTGAATTTGTAGCTGCCATAAATGCTTAATGTAAGAGCTAATTGTGCAGTACTGTCAGAATTCTGATTTTAATACTTTTTAAAGCAACATTTTACTTACACTTTTTCCTTTCTTGTGTCAAAAAAGAGTATAGGCTTCAATGTCACAATCATAATAAATGCATAGTAACTTGCAGAAAATCAGAACAAGTTGTACCTTTCCATTTTTTTCTTTGAAAAAGGAAAGATGCATAATATTGTTCCCAGTAGGGGAAAAAAGGTCACTGTGAGTAGCAGTTTCGGCTTATTAGAAATTTGATTCAGAATCTTCAACCTCTACCTTAATTTACCTTTTTTTCAGAGAGAGTAAAAAAAAGGGATAAATAAGATTATCCATATTTTCTTTCAGTTATCATAACGTTATGCAATAACCACTTAACAAATATAGATTGCTCTTCTAACACATAATAATCAGCTGGCACAATCAACGCTTGATTTTTTTTCTTTTAGTCTCTAACTTAATAAACACAATTTTGCTATGCCCATCTAGAACAATTAATAGCACTCAGCTACATCTAACAACAGATTTGGCACTTAGGACAGACAGCAAAATGCTACCAATTCCACACAGAGCTCAAAACTTGCATAGAATTGCCAAGATAAAGTGAAAAAAATTACATCTAAAAATTAGCTATCTGAAACACAGGCTCTACAAAGGTGAATTCAAAGTTTTTGTTATTTCTTTATTTGCTTATTTTCATTTCTTCATGTAAAAGCTACTTTTACCTCTCAGGAATGTAAAACAAGCTTCAGAACTCTTTCTTAAAACAGAAAATACAAAAGTCGCAGCCACTAGGTATCTTGATATTATATTATGATATTGTGGTGGAAAATAAAGTAAACATTTGTAAGGTGGTCTAACATTTAAGTGAGAAGTTCGAGTTATGTTGCAGAATAAAGCTCAACTAAAATATTCCTTTGATTCAAGGATTATACTTCATATGGAATAAAATAACAGATAAAGATGTGTACTGGTTTCAGCTGAGATGGAGTTAATTTTCCTCACAACAACTCATTTGGTGCTGTGTTTTGGATCTGTTGCCTAAACAGTGTTGATAACCCAGAGAGGTTTGAGCTTTTGCTGACCAGTTCAATAGCACTGCCCCAGCCTGCCCCGCCAGCCCCCTGGGCTGGGGGTGACCAGGAAGCTGGGAGAGGACACAGGAGGGACAGTTGACCAAAGGGATATCCCATACCATATGGTGTTGTGCTCAGATAAGAGCTGAGGAAAGAAGGAAGGCGGGGACATTACGGTGTTTGACTTTCCAAGTAACCTTGATGAAGAGGAAATGGCTAAACATCTGCCTGCCGATGGGAAGCAGTGAAACAGCTCCCTGTTTTGCTTTGCTTGCACATGCAGCTTTGCTTTACCCATTAAATTGCCTTTAGCTCAACCCACATCCCCCACCTTGCCCAGGGGGAGTGAGCAAGTGGCTGTGTGGGACTTAACTGCCTACCCAGGGTTAATCCATACCAAAGGCTTAATTCAATAACCCTTTAACCACTGTGATAATCTTGTAAATCTATGAAGCTATTCATAAGAGTTTGTAGGTATAAAGGCACACAACTGCCTCTGAGACTGTCTCTCATGCTACAACTAGCAGCTCTGCCAACATGCCACAAAATGCATGCCATAAAAGCAAGTGAAAAGTTGTGCCTATCACGGGGATGAAACCAGACCACGTTCAGTGCGAGCACATTCTATCTCCTTCAGAAAGTAGTAGTAATATTATTCAATGAAGTTGTAAGACAACAATCATTAAATAATCTGTAATCTAGAGGTAAGTACAAAACTAGTGTTAGTATCTACAAAACTAGTCAATGTAAACATACCATGTATTGTATGCAGTTAGGAGACTACAGGACTAACGATCCAGAGAAACTCAGTGAGGTGCTGTAAAATTTCTCAAGACCTGCTAGAACAGCTCACTTCTGGTCTGCTGTATCCTTCTGCCAGACCAAATCACAGCACTGCAACGTATGTAAGGCTGCCCTTTTGAAGCTACCGTGTAGCAGTGGCTGTGGAGATTCAGCAACAGTGGCAAGATCAGTTAGTATGGACTAGCTGCTTACAGGATGTGAAGAAAAAGCTGCTGCATCTCTGCTGATAAAACTTTAGTTTGGGCTGTCTAAATTTCTTCCTATATAGGATTCTTGCAAGACAGTATAACATGTAACAAAACCAGCTAAATCACTTTAAACTGATGACGTAAGTTTGGATTTCAATTCAGGTCCTCATTAGTGGTTTTAAGTTCAGACAATACAGGTAAAGGTTTTTTTTATTGTTGTAAGACTCCCCACACTATCAAAGTTCCCAGCCACAATGGTAAAGAACAGCACAGAACATACTAACAGGACAAAATGTAGGTATTCTTGTGAACTTCTAAAAAGCAGGTCAACTTGGACCCTGCCAAAACACAGACTTCAAAACCATCACAAGCAGCTGGATATTGATATACATGTGCTCCCTCAACCCCATTCTGTGAAAATAAGTGTTGGGATGTTCTAAAGGTATTATATAAGGAAAAATTAAGGATTTTCAATATATACAACTCCAGGCAGTGCCAATACTATCATAACAGCTCAGACACATGCCTTAAACCCTGCTCAGTGCTACCCTCAGACCAGCCTCTTTGTCTCTATCATTTCCATCCCCTACCTTCACAGTTTCTCAGCATTAGTAGAAGTATCATAGCACCAGAAGTCCAAAAGGAATAGGACTAAAAGAATGTCACATTATGCCTTTCCCTGGGCTAATGTTATTTTCTATTATCCCCAAAGTACTCAAATGGATATGCTGTCACTGTGCAGTCAAAGGGAGTTTGCGAGGCCCTAGAGAGATGGAGTTCCAGAGATTGTTATACTTTGCTAAGGATCTTTCCTCCCATGAAGGATGAAGAGAAACCACCCACATTATCCAAAAAGGGTGGGAGTCCCAGCTCCAAGCAATACTTCAATGTTCATCACAAAGTGAAATCCCTGTGGGCTTAGCTCCCCAGTGAGATCAGAGCAAGAGTGGGACTAGGAAAACAGTGAAGACAGACAAAATCTGAAAGATGTGTCAGATCTAATTAATTCCCTGACTAAAAGTATTCTGCTTTTTTTGGATTGGTTGTTTGTTGGAGCAGGAGTTGTATTCTGAAAGTTTCAGCTCTTCCCGCTATCACTGATAGAAATTCTTTTTAGGAATCAGAAATATGAAAAGCCCTAGGGAGCTTTAAGGGAGGAAGATGCACAGCTTTTCAAGCAGGAGGCAAATCAGTTCTTAATTCACTTGTATTCTGAAGGCACCTGAATTCATTGGATATTTAATTTCCATTCTCCCTTCCCTAATCATCTAGCTAAAAACTAGAGACTGAATCTCCCTATCCATTTACAGACGTGATGCAGAGAGGCATGATGCAGACTTCTGCATTGTTTGACTACTTCAACGACATGAACGTGGATCAACGGGAAATGCACTCTTTGATGCCAAGATAATTTACCTTTCAGTCTGATTGTACCTGACTGAAGCCTGCTCCACTGTGCTATGTGTACCACCAGTGGCGTTTCAATACCATGTAGCTATTGTTTGTGAAATAAACTGACACCAGCCTTGTATCCTTTAGCCCTACAAAATCTTGAACTAATTTTTTGGTGAAAGCAAATGTCCAAGATTTCACATATTTATAATTATACTATAGTCTAAAAACTATCCCTTTCAAGTAGATATCATTACTAGGTCCTATTCATACTTCTGAAAGATCTTTGTAAATCCGTACTAGTAACATAGAAATAGTAAAGGGAAATACTCTTCAGAAGAATATGTTTGAAAGATGTATAGATATATACATAAAATTCACCTGAAGAACTCTGAAACATTAAAAAAGAAGAAAAAAAATGTCAAAACATACACACTACATCAAATATCCTTAAATATCTAAGTAACTTTTTATCTGCAACAATGTATTCTATAATTATTTGAATTGACGTATATTTGTTATTTCAATATGCGTGAAAAGCTAGCTGGTTTTCTGTACTCGTTTAGTAAAACCATGTGCAACATTTTTAGATTTTTTTTTTAATAATTGGCTCTCTGACATACAGTAGTAAACTAAAGTGTTATCAGTACTTCCAAGTTGAAAACATGAGGATGACTTATCAGTTCATGGAACTATTTGTTCAGAACCATGGCAAAAAGCCTTGAATAACCTATCTGTAGAAATACTTAAAAGTGCTGAATAGAGAATCTGATATCTAAATTCACACTCAGTCTTTCATATAAAGTAAGATTCATATAAGTACTTATATAACTATACAGGAACCATACTAAATGCCTGTGTAGCCCCTCAATGTAATCTAGCACATCATGGAAGGAAGAAATCCTTGTGCAAGTTGAGGCCAACAGGGATCTACAGAAAAAGTTTATTTTCAGGCACAAAAATACAGCATGTCCAGTTATCAGCAGGATGTGTATCTCTTATATCTTCTAACAAGTTTGGAAAACCAGACCACATTTTCCCCAGAGGTAAACTCTGAAGCTGAAAAATCAGTACCAAGTACATCAGGTAAGAATGAAGTACGTTTGTCTTGTGAAACATCTAGTAACTTCAACAATATGAAAAACAAATGCTCAGTTAGGTCCTCCTGCCAGACACCCACATACGCGCACAACTTCATGAATGCAAATATTTCCCATAGAATTTATGTAAATATTTCCTGGAAGGGGCCTAACCTCAGTAACTGGATTCAGAGGATGTATCAGCCTGCTTTGAAACTTCAGCTGCGCTTAAGGATGATTTGTATACAATTGCATTCCTCTGCTTGAAAACTGATATATGGCAAAATTAATATAGGAAAGCTTCCTAGCTCTTTCTTTTTTCTTTTCAGAACTGAATAATTGAGTAAATGAAAAAAACTGCCTTATAGTTGTATCACAAGAATTTGGAACCTTGCCAAAGCTGTCCTACTGTGGAGAAAGTGAAATATGTAGTTTTTAAAATGCAGATTACATGTTAAATGAAAAGATCAGGCCCATCAAGAAAAGGTACAATCTGTTAATTCCTCTGTGTTTTTTGCAACAAATGGAAAATCTAAATTAATCCATCTAGTGGACAGATCTCAGACA
>NW_010301019.1:31467-40036 GCF_000700745.2 Antrostomus carolinensis | reverse complement strand
ATTCATGTATCTGAAAGAAAAATTATTTTCATCTGCCTGTCCATGCACAATTACATAATTCTTAAAAAGACTTTCTTATTTCCTATTACTTAATTTTATTTGGCAAAAAAGTTAAATCTCTTTAGCTACATTGTAAATAAACAGTAAGTTATTTTTTTAGTATTTTCAAAACTTATTTTTTTATCCTTCACACTCCAGAAATGCTTGCATCATCCTGCAGAAAACCATCATTCATACTTCATTTTCATCTTTGCCTCCAGCATTCTCTACAAAACAGATGCATCCTATTGTACAAATCGAAAAACTGAGGCAAAGAGATGACAAATATTTTCAATGTTTACAGTAAATCTGGAGACCGGTTGAATTTTATTGTCTTTTGGAGCAAATTTCAGGACTGCTAACAGATTGAAGTTTGAGCTCAAGTCAATGGGAACTGTTGAATTTCAGCATGTTAAAAAAAAAAAAAAAAAAAAAAAAAAAAAAAAAAAAAAAAAGTTACAAACGGGTCAAAAGGTCTCCCAAACTAATTGTAGTCCAACGGAAGGATTAGGGAACTATTTGAAGGTTACACAACTGATCACTGTCAGACTGAGGTTTTTAAATGCTATTCATAAAATGGTATTGTCTCAAACCCATAATTTTGTGTGTGGAAACAGCAAATAAAAAACCCTGACTGTCATTCTCTTTTACTTCATCTCTTCTTCCCATGGAAGGGAGAAGGGGTGGACACAAAGAACAGGGATACAATACATTGCTGTGTTTAATACCCTCACCTGGGTCCTGATTTTTCTTACCCTTTCATACGGAAGACTCAATCGTGGTCATTTCTGCCCCACATTGTAAAGGAACAAGTGAAAATAAGCTTTGCAAAACTGTAAACAAATCCCCAGTCTCTTGTGGTAGAGTTCTATGCAAGAAACTAAGATATTCTTTAAAAAATATTTTTCTTACTCGGATAAGCTTTACTGTAGGCAGTCAAGCAGAGCCAAATAGGAAAGTATCTCCTCATATAATTATGTGCTGGTCCACCAACAGCCTCTGCAAGTGAACACTAAGATCTTCAATATGATCTAATAATTGTAGAGCTAATTTTGTGAGTGAAGAACAAGTTATAAATATGTAAGTCCTCTGAATTTTTTCCCCTTACTCATTTATCCCTTATTTGGATTAAGTGTAAGACAGTTATTACAGGGAACTGCCTTACTTTGCTCAACTAACAATTTACTCTTTTAGAGTAAAACAATATACAACCGCTGAGCATTGATTTCTTAGTTCATAGCTAAATTACTTACTTGATGGATACACAAATCTTATGGCTCTATGTTTATAAATTTCAAAATGGCTGGTCTCCAGAGAGTGATCATTATCTTGCTGAAGTCCTATTAAAATAGTTAACATTTGAAGCATAAGAAAATACAGAGTTAAATCCACTTTAAATGTATGGTTGGCCTCATCTTATTTATAAATGTTCTTTTGTAAGGAAGCAGACACTTTCTATGAGTATTCAAGTGCATTCTCTTTTTACTCTAGTGTAATTTAGCTAAAATATCCCTTGTGTCTTCAAGTAAAAGAATACTTCCGCTTCACAGAATTATTCATATGCACGTGCACATAGTGGTCCTTTCATGTATATACCACACTCACTTGAATGAAAACTCAGATGATACAACAGGAAAAAGCCATTTTACCCTCATAGACAATAGTTATAATTGCATTCTTGCTTCATATTTTTTTTAGCGTTTTCATAATGCACATATCATAGTTAAATGTTTTTTTCTTTCATGCATTACATAAAAGTGATTGCTTCCATATGCAAAAACCTAAATGAATTATATAGCCATACTGTCTCCCAAGGATTTTGCCTTATTCGATTACTGCAAGGTGGATTAGACTTGCTGCTGGCCAATCACCACCACAGAAGCTGTATCCCAGCCAGTGGTAATTCAACCTGCAGTGAAGCTTTTGAATAAAATCAGCTTCTGCTGCTCCATGTAGTAGTGTTTGAGCACTGCACATCAGTTAAGGACTGCCCTAATCTGCTGAGGGACCTGTTCAAAAGAATTACTAGATACCAGTATATCATGCAAGTGGCTATGCTCATGATTCAGTAAAGAGAAGCCTCCCTGAGGAGGTAAGACCAATTAGATCAGCCAGTCTCACATAACTACAGCCAAAGGGGTTGAGGATTTTTTGGTGGGGGAGATTCCCCCCCCATTTAATTTCTAAGATTTGAAGCTTATTGAGGAGGAAGCCTCAGCTGGAGCTCTGCATAATTTAGGAATTTACACTTCCCCTGCAAAAAAGTACTGCAGCTTAACTGAATTCTGCCCTGCCTTATTTTCTACTCATTTATGCTGTAAAGTAAAAAAAAAACAGGGCATGGTATTTGCTGTATCTTGTAGTCTGCAACAATCTAGAAGACAGCTGGTACTGGAGCTTTACCCTAACTGTGGGCTTTCCCAGGCTGCACCCAATTGCTGCTGCAATTCCCGAGTGTTTTGTTGCAAGACTTAGCAAGCACACATTAAACTAAAGGTAGCAGGATTCTAGGATTCTCAGCTCTAAAGAGATGAAAGAGACCAAGGCCAATATAGTTGTCGAGATTTCTATGCCGTGTAATTCCATTGATTTTAGTGGTTGTCTTACTGTGGGTATCTCTACCCACTACCTATACACCTACTGTGAACACAGCAGTCAGAAGAGAAATATTCAGACCACCTGAATTTGAAAGCTGGTGATTATGATGCAATTGTGACTATTTTGATTCATTTATTGCTGATTGACTGTATGCTTTTATTTATAAGTTGAGTTTTAAAACAATATTTAAATTATTTTCCAACTCAGAGTTGATCCTGGTTGGCAAGCAGGCAGGAAGAAAAAGTCAGGAAAAGTATGGAAAAGTATGGAATGATATACTGTCCTAGTAAAGCATTTTCAAATTGATTTTGAGACTTCCAGATTGATTTTGTCATAAATGTGTAAGTCTGATCAGTGGGATTTCTGGGCTTGTGGAACAGGCAAGGTTCAAAACCTTATAACCTGAACATGAGTAAGTGAAAATATCTTCCCTTTCTTTGCATCTCCACTGCCTAATCCTGCATCACAACTCCTGCAAGAATAAGCGTCCCTTAAGATGTCTAATATAAGTACAGGAGAGATTATAAAACACTAACTGCCAGAATTCTGAAATCCATAGAACGAACTATGACAAATGCTGAGGTAGCCTTTATTTCATGTCAGAAGCTTGGCTCAGCAGAGGAGAATTGAGTGACTAATGCTAGTCTCTCTGTGTAACCAAAGAATAGTATATCAATAGTTTTTCTTCATAAGAATGGATATTCTGATCCACAGAATATTCAGAATTAAACTTACAAATTTATAATTGAATTAACATTGGACCTAACATTTTCCCAAGTAGTAAAAGCAAACCCCCAAAATAAAAATGCAGTCTAAACGTTGCTTTAGTTACAAACAGAATAAACCAGACTAGGAAACTGATGTTCTGCTGAAAATTAAGTCATTAAATAACTGCATTAGAAGAAAAAAAAAATAAAGTGTCAGCAGAGAAAGATAAAGTTGTTAAGGCTGATTTTAAAAATCTTTCTTTTGTAATAAGGTGTTATTAGTCTCCTAGGCAAAACACTTTGAAAAGCATGATTTTTATTTTGATAACATCATTTGCTATGTCCATGTAGGAAATATTCCCCAACAGTCCTTTGCTAAAGCTATGTGATGTGGGCATAAATAAATACATCATATTGTAAAAGTTGAGATATTGTCTGTCTGTCCCACCTACCACAGATTTCACTTATTGCTTATTCAATATAAAGCCTGCTTCTATGATTTGGCACATCTTTATTCAGAAAGATGGGCTGATTGCTGACAACTTTGATGCAATAAAGACTGCTGCAGCATTACTGGAAGAAAGTCATTTGATAAATGCATATTTTCCATTTTGCTTAAAAGGAATATATTATAAGTGCAGCTGCTTTCTGAATGAAATTAATGCTGGAGTGAAGCTTTGTATTACAAAGTAAAATGGGACTCGTTCTCTAATATTAGACTGAAAGGCATTGTTATGCAGCAGGAGGATTGAACTTTGACTCCTTGAAGAACACTGATTCATATAATAAAAAGAGGAAAAAAGGCTTTAAAAATGCTAACATCCTCTTTTCAAAGCTTAGCAAAGCTGCTGTCCAGAAAACAGAATAGCAAATACAGGTTGTGTGCATCTCCAAAGAAGATATACCCTAAGGAATACTGTAAAGAATCCACATAACAAAATTCTCAAGAACCTTTTGAAGTTTTTGAAAAATACTGAAATGTACAACTGGGAGGAGAACCTCTTATACTTTTTCCAGTCAGTGATATACACTGCTTATTTAACTGGGTTTTAACCAAGCTATATACTGTGGGGTTACAGCTAAGATTTACCAATCCTTTATGCTTACAACTTCATATGTGAGAAGTTCTCCCATCCTTTTCAAGATTTCAAGAACATTCCAGCTCAATGCTAGCTAAAAATGAGATTTTTTTTCTTTTCTATTTAAGGTGTGTTTTTAACTGTGAAGCAGACAGGAAACAAGAAGGAATGGGGCTCTCTGCCGGGTTGTGGGCTTTCAAGGATATTTCTTATCACTCCGCACCCATAACTGGTAGGACTGTGCTATGGAGACGTTCCTTTCTGACCCAATGACCATTTAATTTGTTACAAAAACTGGAGTGACACTGTGATGAGAGGCAGTACAGGTGAACCAAGAAGCTTGTGATCACTGTACGCATGGAAAACATGCAAAAGGATCATGTTGGAGAATGTCAGAACATCTTTAGCTTGGCTACACCCCAGGTAAGTGGTAATTTTTGTTTTAAGGTTTTCAAGCTTAGAACTGAGGGTGCTGTTTCATGGAATGTTTTAGCAAAACTGGGTACGTGGTCCACCACAAAAACCAGTTGTGAAAAATCTGCTTTTATTAAATTAAAAACTGTACTAATGAAAACAATTTATTTGTTGACCATGAAGCCTCCCATGTAAATACACTCTGGAAAGATCAAAGGATTGCAAAGTCAGAATCCAAGTCAGGAACACTTTAAAGGGTAGGGAAGAAAACCAACAGTACCGCTCCTCTTCAAAATGCTTTGCATTTTCTTTCAAGTTGAGCTACATTTTTACAGATCTCTATCCCTTTTTTTTTTGGAAAAACTCATGCATTATGATGATTCTAGTAGTTGAGGAATGGGTTTACTCTTCTCAGTTTACATGGTTTAATATCGGACTGTAAATGGAACAAGAAGATATCCATAAATGTTAACTTTAACCCATGTATCTCCTGCTCCTTTCTATATTCAACCAAATGAGAGAGTTCTCAAGAGATTTACTTTGGCTTTGGCTCCAAATAAAATCTATATTTCTCTTTCCTCTACACCGGAAGTCTGCAGAGATCAGTCTCTCTGTTCACATTTGTAAATGCCCCATAAAATGTTCTTCTTCCGAGCAGGTCCATCTGCTGCTGGATAGAAGACACACAGGTGCTACCCTGTCAGGGTCTACAAAAATAGGAAGTCATAAACAATGCAGCCATGACTTAACAGTTGGAACATTTAAAATATAGTATATTCAGGGCTTTTCTTATTTCCTATGTGAGATTAAGGCTTCTGGTGTTCACACTTTCAACCTGCAGCCACAAACAAATCTACATGGTGCAATGATGTCCTGTGTCCAGGTAACTGAAAAGCAAATCACTGTGATAATGCCCCAATCTGCCTTGACTATTTAAATGAGAAGTTGATATAACTGTACTGTTTCTGAGACTTAAATGAATTTACTTAAACAGCTTTAATATATACTTACCTTATTTACATAGCTTGCATACCGGTATCTGACATTCCCTTGACATCTCCCATGAGCAAGGGACTTGAAAAACTTTACTTGCCATAAATATTGTCAGTACACTGAAAATTAGTAGGCATTTGCTTCATTCAATCAGATGTCTGTGATGTTACATCAAATTATTGCTTAGTTTTTCAAACAGAAATAGCATTTACTATGTAATTGATAAACTAAGGAGTAAGTTTTCTATATATAAGCATTTTAATAATTAAAAAAAAAAACCCTGTCACATCACCAGAACATTTGAATGTGATTTGTTGAAAGGAAAAATAACACATTTCAGGAAAGATTCTTTCTTGATAATTATATGTAAAACTGTTCAATTTGTACACAAAGTTCTTTACAACTATCTTCAAATTATTTATAAAAAACTATTAAAATCTTCATTTATAGATTATTTTTAGTAAGTGAAAAATTCCAATATTCTTTGAACAAGAATTTTGTATTTTTTTCCAACAAAAAATTTAATTAAGGGTATTTAAATATTTTGTGGGAAAAAACAAATCAGAAAAGTCTCACTGTTTTTAAAGAAAGACGTTTCTTTCCAAGTAATGCTAGAGTGTTGGGAGAAAACTTTTTAAGTGAAAAGTAACAACCAGATGTACTCTGTGGTCATAGCAATACAAACCCTCTAATTAGAGACGGCATGCATCACTACATTTTACTCCAGCTTAGAAACAAGAGTAACTTGCATCCTCTGTAATGAAGGGTGACACACCGACATACATAAACTAGTATCTTTAATCCAAGCAATGATGAGGAAGTTTTAATATATCTTGTGGAAAATACAGATCTTATGCAAATTGAGGAAGGCTCTGATCTCAAATATTGTTAAGTTCCTTCTCCAGATTAGTTTTGATTTGCAATTAAAATTACAACTAACTCCTCTTTGGAATCATCACTCAAACATTGGAACAATTTGCTGAGAGAGGCTGTGGTATCTCAGTCCTTGGAGATATTCAGAACCAAACTGGACAATACACTGAAAACCTTAGCTAACTCAATCCTGCTCTGAGGAGTAAGATGGACCAGACAACCACCAGAGGCCCTTTCCAAAGTGAACTATTCTATCATTCCAGAAGTAAACTAAGACTCCTTTCCTTAACATAGCAGAAAGGAACAGGACAATAAAACCTCCACCCGATACATCCTCATTTGGACAAGTCTCAATAATGTGATTTTTTTTTCCCCAGGTTTTAATTAAAACACCATTTCTTGAAAACCAATAAAAGCCTTTCAACTACTTTGTCTTCTTTTCTGGTAAAAAGAAGGCAGGAAGTCTATTATTTTATATATCTGGATTTCATAGTTCCAAATGCTGTGTGTAGATCTGAGGTGCCCAATTCTGCTAAAGAAACAAACTCTAAATGTCAAACTGATATCTGGATTTGGACTCAGATTTAAGACCCTTGTCACAAGTGGAGATGAAAGGCGATGTTTCAGTGGTGAAATATGAACAAATGTCTGTTTCTTGCCAGTACTGTTTGCAAGCTCTTCCTCCTTATCTCATTTTTCTTTATAGACATTAAGGCAAGATAATCTGGATCATTTTATCTGTCTTAATACTAAAATAAACTCTAAGTGTTATATTCCAAGCCTTTCTTCTCTACTGTCCGTTCTCTCAGTATTTCCTTCTTAAGCCTTCAGCAATAGAAGCAGCACAACTTTTCCTCGGTCTATCACAATTTCCAATTTATCAATATTTAAACTTTTGAGCAATCTAGACATTATTTTGTTTCTGTGTATTCTTGAGTCTTTAAAATGTTTTGGAAGCAGGGAGAAGTTTTTTTAAAAGAATACTCAATATTTTATCCTTATCTTGCAAGAGAAAAGTTGTCTTATATACCATCAAACAGTCCCTCCTCCTTAAAAGCCTTGTTTGTAAGATCACAAGTCCCATTGCAGCCACCTTTTTCCAAATGTTATATTTTGTTTCCCTGCTTTCTTTGTGTTTGTGCTTGCAACAGTCTGTACTTTCCTGCTGGATAGCTGGCTAACTCATTTCTAATATTTAAACGTTTTAGGTTTGCTCTCATCATGACCCTAATACAGTGCATTTACACTACACTCAAAGGAGATGAATAGCAAGCCTATCAGATAAATGGCCACAGACTCACAGCCTTCAAGAGACTTATTCACTGGAGTAACAGTATTAGCCTGCAAGGGCACTTTCAAAAGCTTTTCATGTCTTTCTACATTCCTTCTTCCAATCTCTGTCATTACTGGGTGATGTTGCTTTCAGACGGTTAGGGCTTTTGGTCACTGCCAGCTTGGGAAAGATTCGTATTTATGACCTTGAACTGAAAAGCTTCCTGTTGCACTTCGGCCACTTGCACCATTCCTTTCATCTCGCCACTCACATAACATTCAAACTCATTTCCTTTCCTCTTCAGCTTAATCACTCTGTGCTCTTACATTTTGGTCCTTGTGGCTGCCGACAAATACAAGAGAGCCACCAGGACTGCAGAAAATACAAGGCTACTGTTGTAGTTGTTAGTGGTTGTTTTTAATGGCACCAAATTCTGTGCTGTACAAACTGAAGAAGAGAGTCCTCCATCCCACAGACAATCCAGTATAGTGGTCAATTTGCCCTGTAATTCATATACCAGTGACTAACACACATGCTGATTCTACTCTTGACCTTACTCCAATCGTATGTACATACCCAGTATAAAATTTGAG